>NW_020799092.1:53781206-53789618 GCF_003259725.1 Athene cunicularia
CGGGCCGGCCGCACCCCGGCGCGGCGGGCCTGTTATTTTCAGCAGAACTTTCCACGCCCCGCGTGTGGAGCGGGTCACTCCGCGGTGCCTCATTAACTGGTGGGAGAAATGCGGTGGAAACGATGTCAAGGGTCATGGGGCAGCGCGACTTCCAGGGCAGCGCTGCAGCGGGGGCTCCGCTGTGGCCCCCTGCATCACCGCAGCTCACATGCTACCCCAGGGGCCCCCACAAAAGACCTGGGTGTGAATCCCTCTGAAGTAGGGTGGTAAAGCCCATTCCGCACCTACAAGAGACCTTGCAGAAGTAAACAATTAAAAATAAGGTAACGTGAATCTTGATAGGTTTGTGCCCATGGTGTGGATGCAGGCATTTGAAGAGCACGGTTTTGTACAGGTGTTTTGCTGTCTTCATGGAGTTGCTGGGCAGTTTCTCAGCAGTTCCTGACGTTGTTCGGGTGGAAATACGCCACCAGAGCAGGAGCAACACCTGCAGGTGGCAAAACTGCACCTCATGAGGGGAGAATCTTTGTCTGCAGCTGTCTCTGCCCAGCTTCAACCTTTCACCAAAACTTCAGTTCTCTCTCTCAGTCGCCGCTGGAAGTGGGATTGACAAAACCACTCCTCACAAGATCACGGCAGGGAAATTTGCCATTAAGTTGCTTGTTTGAATTGGCCAGAAGCAGCTAATTGTCTTCTCTGAAGGTGTTCACAAACATTAAGGAGGTAATTGCAGCTACAATTAAATCAGTGACAAATTTGACTTCGGTAGGGTCAAGATTTCATGCTAATGAGAGATCAGTGACACATACAACTTTATGGGGTGTATAACAGGTTCTTACCATCACTGTCAGTCCTGCCAAAAAGATTTTAGACCTATCAGAGAGCATGGTGGTGTTCTGTTTTTCTGATAAACTTCTTTTTGAAGATGTCCAAACAAAAGCTTTTCATCCTTACTGACTGCAAAGACACGTCTTTCTCATTTCACTGACCTATACAGGCAAATACGGCATCGCACCCATCACCCTGAAAGTGGGTTGCACATTATGCCTAAACATCCAGATTTTTCAGCACTGCTATTTTTCAGTAAGTACTTGGAAACCTTCAGTGTAGTTTGGGTCTTCCATCACTATATTTACATGCCATTATGTATTTTAATGTCAGAATATTTCATTTTGTTTTCTTACAATAGAGGAGAATGGTAAAAGGAGAATTTTAATTTTTGTTACAACATTGGCACTAAGAAAAGATAGAGAAGTGTGGTGATTGAGTTATTCTTTTAGTTATGGTTTTCCTTTAAATTTGAAGCTGAAGGAAAATTATCATGTGTTAATGAAAAAAAATACCAGTATATATTAATTTTACTTTGTCTTGGATATCATCTGAAAATCAGCTTCTTGTATGGGTTATTGTATTTCATGTTCACCGAACTGATGCAGGAAATTAAATCTGAATGAGAAAGAAGACTTGGTGCTGGGGTTAATGATAGCTTTCTGAAATATTTCTATTTCTAGTTTTATATGCAAGTCCACATAAGAAGAATTGAGATGGTGTAAAAAGAGAATACATTGATAACTATTAGGAACCTTTTGGTTAAGGGGCAGCCTACACGGTGGTTAATGTTCCTTATGCTTTTACATTGTGTAGGATTTGGAGAAGCACTGAAAAAGAGGAAAAGCATGAGCCATGATATGAGGAGAGTACTGAGGGAGCCTTCTCAGAAGCGTAGGGAGTACCAGAGTGACAAAAAAGAGATGGAAGCATTTGGAGGACGCCTAATAGATAATACTGTAGTATCAACCCCCCAGTCATGAGCCTCCAGACTCAGAAGTGTGAGGTACAGAGTCAAAATATGAGTGTATCTGTGGTTTGGAAAACTGAAAGTCTAATTGTAGAATTGGAAAATTGGGGGAGAATTGCAGTTATGTAAAATATACTCCCTCAGAATAATAATAAAAGCTTTCTCTTTGAATGATGTTATCACTGTTGTTTTTCAGTTCTTAAGAATTCTTTCTAAAGCAGTGGTTTTAAATACAAAGTGGTTTTAATTTATCACAATTATTTCAAAATTTACAGTATTAATATTAGGCATACTTTATTACTATACAGTTTTTACTTGACTCTCCTTTTTAATATAAGTTAATAATGTTGTTGCTTTATATTTTCAATGTTTTGATTATTTTCTGGTATTTTAGATATATATCAAGGAAAAAAGTCCAGCTCAGTACTTCGATGCATAGACTACTTTCATATCTATTAAAAAATAGGAAAAAGAGAAGTATCTGTTTTTTAACATAAGTGGTTCTATGTGAAAATAGGCAAAGATATAAAATACATTTTTCCTTCTTAAAGAAGTAACTTAGAAGTTTAATTTCAATAAGCAAGTAAACAGCATTTACCAGTTGTCAAGTTTTTCCAGGAACTCAAGGATGAGGCTTTATGCTTTCAGGACGCACAGATAACCTCAGAATATGTGGCGAGAACTGTCGCTGGGAGACTCCAAATACAAAGTGATTGAAGGAGGCACTTCCCCAGAACGCCTCACGGAGATAGCAGGGTGTGATGGAGTGGGCAATTAAAGCATGACCGGTTCTGGCAGGCCACTGCAAACTCAGTGCTCTGTCAAGGTGGAGAAAAAACTTGTGCTTAGTATGGTTCTTGAATGCGGTACAGGAAGAGTCAAGGAACAAATGAACATCAATCTTGTGATTGTCCCCAAGGCACAAGAGTAGAACAAGTGACAAGGGTGCAGGTACTTTCTCCAAGGGGATAAGACAATAAGGTACTTGGGTCCTGATGGGGATGACGGAGTTTGACCATCTGGGAAACAATTGTTCTGAGCAACTGGACTTACTATCTTGAATAAAGAAAATGGACAAATGATCCTCTGTGTATTAGTTACTTTCTAAAAAAAAAAAAAGACAGAAACAAGTCTTGATTCACAGGCTGGGAGAAGGAATAACCCCAGCCCTTTCCAGTAGTTGGGTGGCTGGGAACATTGACTGAAGTTTGGGAAAACCAGTTTACATCCCTGCTCTGCCCGAGGGGATCTGAACCCACATCTTCACTACAAGATTAAACAAAGTGGAAGTGCTCTTACTTCCTGAGGGAAGGATGAAAGCAGCCTATATTTTCAGTCTTTCTCCCCAGAGAAACCGTGGAAGAAAAGTGACATAAAAACTTTGAGCTGCGCAAATCAGCAGTGCTCTGCTTCCATCTCTATTTCAGTGGTACTTTTGACAATCAAATCTTCTCAGCCTCTTCATCCCTTCTATTTTATAGATGCTGGTTGTTTGAAAAGGAACCAAAAAAATGACACAGCATCAAAGAGAAGAAACCTTTCTAGACAACACTCTCTCCAGTGTGATGACATCATCATAAGAGTCTCTAATGCAATGTAATCTGCAAAAATATTACCAAAAGCATATAATGATTTTAATGGAATATTGAAACACTGTGGTAAATTAAAAGGAATAAAAGTTTCTTTGTTAGATACGGAACTGGTTTTGCAATGCTTGTCCAAGGGGAAGACAAACAGACAGCAGTGGAATATTTGGTTTGAATTTAAGATTTTTCTTCTTCATTAATTATGGAGTTCTATAACACAAAAATAAGATAATTTAATTTTAAAAGTGGGAGTCACATCCCTAAATTTGCACTGATACAATTATTAAGAGCTGTTCCATTATTACATTTCTCCAGACTACACACTTTAGCAATTTTGTAATTAAAATTACATAGTAATTAAAACTGCTACCCCATAACAATAATTTTATAACTGTAGATCCCAGATTCCTTCCTGGAGGTTGACACCTGTAAAAGTAAGTTTGCTTGCATCAGCAGCCCCCTTACTTAGTTCCCTCTGTGTTTTAGTGGAAAAAATAGGCTTGATATTGACATCAGTTTGCACCCGAAGTCCCAGTATTTACAGAAATAAACATTTTGCTTCTGGAAAATAGAGGATTCTTCTACTGAAGGACCAATTAGAGTTGCTTCTCAAGTAGAGACACCCAACTTGGAGAAGGTGGCTGAAAAATCTTTCACACATGAGGGCTTATTGGGGAGTCTAAGTATATATCCTCAGGACCATGAGAACTAGATACTGATAGGAGATTTTATTTCTTGAAAACGTGTCTTTTCTTGACAGCTTGTGTTGCCATAAGCCAGCATTTCTGATAAACAACACATTCACTGCCTCCACTGTGGCCAGGAGATACCTGTGTCTGACCCTGGAGAGCTGTTTCTTTTGACACAGGAGGGAAAAGTCAAGAATTTGTTAATCCCTTTAGTCTGTCACTTATGTAATAGTAAAGTGGAAATTAAATTCTATGAAACTACTGAGATGTTTACTGAAAACCAGAAAAGTACTTTATACTTGAGTTATTCTGAATGTTATGTGCATGTGTAGAAAGTAAAACGATCCTTTAATGCTGAGAACAGATAATGCATTTTTCCAATAAATGCTGTACTTCATTGTACAACTTCTTTGCAACATGAGCATTGCAAACATGCTTAATACTCTATTAACAAAGATCATTAAATATAAACATAACTTATTGAAAAGTAATCCCAAATTCTCTTAAAAGTCTGTTTTTTCATTGATTTTTTTTGTCTGGGCATATTCCCCTGTTATTTAGAATGTATGAATTATTAAATGAAGAGAGTCAATATAATGATTTCTTTAACAAAGACTACTAGCTACTCTTTCTAGATTGAGTTTTTTCTTAGCTGATTTCTTGCTGCCATAAAAGATTAACTCAGAAAATCACTTTGATTTAGCGAGAGATGTCAAAACATCCAGCAGGTCTAACTGGTTTTCTTCCAATGTCAGTCAAAATAGTATGTGGTTTTAGCACTGATTCATGTTTCTGTCAGCTGCTGTACATAAACTTGCTGAGTAATCAATTCAGACACAGTAACTTTAAGAAAATTCAGTGCTAGTAGGAAAGCTTTTATGTCTGATTGTTTGTGCATCTGTAGAACCCGATAGCTTCAAAGATGTTCTCAATTCTTGGGATTCAAATTCCAATCTTCCTGTATGGGTCAGGTATGTATAATTCCAGTTCAGCTCAATAGCAGCATAGTTGTACATTGTCATTTTCAACTTGGGAAATACTGCAGTATCCTGTAATCTTATACTGCAGGTATGATAGCCTGACTCATAAACTAAGATGACCTCACAGTCTGATTGGAGCTGCAGGTGCTAAAAAGCACCAAGAGAAAGACTAGGCTGCATGTGAATTTTTGAGATAGGAAAACCCCATCTATGGCGAATAATCCGTTTATGTAATGCTGTGGGTAGATCTGAGTATGCTGTGCCATTTCACTTTCCTCTTTCCTTCCCCTCCTAAGTTCTGGGAGGGATATTGTGGTATCATTAGATATGACCTATAAAGGAAATACATCTCTAGTATGCATAAACTATTCTTGTCTACTCCAGAAATTGTCCAACTCCTTTTAATCTCTCCTGCCTCTTCAATGCTGTCATATGGTTTATTTGGGACTTTAGTGAAGCTCAAGTTTTCCGTTAAAAAGATGAGAACAACAACAAAGTGTATTTGTACAACAGCAAATGGAGCTTTATCATTGGGATGACATATTGCAGGTGATATACTTCAGGAAGAGCAAGGAATGCTAAAGCTCTTCCTTACCCTGCACACATGGTATTTGGCTTGTGCACTGTTCATGTTTTAGGTTAGGGTAAATCTGGCCTCAGTGATGCTAATGCCTATGATGTTATCAATACAATTAGAAGGGTTAGTACTCTTTATTGGTTTGAAGGATCACAATTTAGGAGCCTAAAGACTGGTGGTAGGACAAGTGAAACCACCAATATTAACGCTGTTTCAGAATTTTTGACAGTAAGTACACAAAGGCTTGCAATAGTTCTCCCATATGAGCACCACAGATAATCTTTGTCTGCGTAAGAAGAATGGTTTCTCTTTTCTTCTCCAGAACATCTAATAAAACAACTGTGACACAAATACCATGAAGTGAACAGTCTCCACACCAGATTTTTTAGAAATTTTATCTCCTATTACTATGGATTAAGAATGATCTGATAGCAGCTGCCCCGAGGTATGAATGGGACTATAAACTGCAGGAGAAGAAAGCAGTTCTGAAATGCTTATTTAAAGATAGGTAGATATGTAATAAATAACCATTCCAATTTGTTGAGGATACACTGATAAACTATTATGTTCAAAAATGAGGAAATAGAACAGAAAGGTACTGTAGCAGTTAATAGAGACATACATCGCATACTGATGTTTAGATTTTAGTGAAGACTTGAAGTCTTACAGATTTCTGGTTGATAAAAATGTCTATAACTTCTCACTACATGTAAGAGTGTTCTTGGACATTAACCATCTTGTTAATTACTAGAAAAACTAGACTAATAAACTTCCATTACTGAGTGCTTTAAGTCTTGCTAAAATATTGAGTTCTTACATGCTGAAAACATTTAAATAATAATTTAAAATATGTGGGTCTGAGGTATATATAACATAAATCATTACATTAAATGCAGGGTTAAAAAATAATTGTCAAACAGCAAGGAAGTAAATACCTAATCTATCTTCAAACACCCCTCTTTCAGTTCTTGCTGGATGTTTCATGCGGGGGGGGGCTGCAGTAGCACCTCTGCCCCACTCCCGTGAGAGACCAGGGGCTGCCATGCAGAGTTTTTTTCTGTTCTGGTGCTCTGTCCCTCTGCCAGCAGGCTCCCACCATCTTCTCCACCTGAGCCCTTGTGACTGCCACACTGCGCCAGGCCTCCATCCTCTACATGCCTCAGCCCCCTCAGATCCCTCCAATACCCCTGCCTGAACTTCTGGCACCCACTCCTGTCTCATTTTCCTGCTTACCTGTAAGTTTTCCACAACTCCCATCACTTTGTCACTGAAGATAACTTCAGTCTCACTAAAAGCAGTGGAGGGCAGAGCCTGAAGCTCGGCATTGCAGCGATGCAGAGAAACATGGAGGTGAAACAGCTGCTGTAAATCCATTTGTCCAAAATGGAAGCTGGCAGCCATGTTGAGGGAGGAAACACATGAGGAAAAGCTGCCATCTGCCTCATGTCCAGGTTCAAGCTGTCAGGAGAGTTGGCAGCTCATTTATCTGAGGAGGATGGGGTGATGTGGAAATGCAGGCTGAGGGACACGTCCAGCAGACTGTGGAGGAGACACATGGATGCAGACACACACAGACTTAGGGCAGCCACTACAAAGCAAGAACCTTTGGAGTCAGAGACCTACAGCATTTCTGTGCTTTCTCCCCAGCCAGCTTCAAAGTGTTTGAGCACAACATAATCTCACTGGCATCCTAACAGGAGGGGAAGGAAGCATCTCCAAGCCACATGGTAGCTTGCACCTTCATCTGGCTTTGGCAGAATCCCAGCTGTATGATCTGAATGGCTCTGTAATTAGAACTACAACACATTTTTCAGAAAAAAAAAAAAAAAAAAAAAAAAAAAAAAGAGAGCAGAAGAGCAAGCTGCACATACTTAATTTCTTCAGAGTTGTGATTGTCAAGTGGAACCTACGTCTTCACAGAAAATGTAGTTCTGCTTTTCAAAAGCAGCTGAATTTTGCTGGGGATCCAGTATTGAAGTGCTTACATTTGCCAGTTTGGCTTGTTCCTTGAAACACATCACATGTAGATACTCTTTGTTAGAAAAGTTTTCAAACCAGTGCAAACACCCCTTATAAATTTGGATGGTTTTATTACAGAGACATGACATTAAGAATGCTTTTATAATAAAAAAGTCTATTTAGGCTATTTGTTTTTCTGCACTGGTCACCAAGGAAAAGACACCATTTTGGAAACCATAATGACAACATAATACAAAATGGGGAAAATTTTAACATAGGAGGTAATGTAAAAAAGAAGTATGTAAGAACCAGAGGCAAAGCTCCTGCTTGCTGGAATGTGAAAAGTGGATTTTTGCTGAACGACTGCTTTAAATCCAGGTGAAATCACTGTCAGCTCCCAGGTCATATGCTCAGCAGGAACATAATTTCATATTATAAAGTTATAATATTTGCCTCTTTTGGAGCTTGATGTGATCAGCAAAATGCCGCATGAGGCTTATCTTGCAGACTAACAGGTACTTGAAGCATTGCTATCCTTGCCTTTTCAGAAGCTGGAATGGTCTCCTGGAGGCTTTTCTACATAAATAGAAACAGCCTTTTCTTAGAAGACATAGAAGTAATTCTGCAGCATCAAAAAAAAGTAATTGTGGCCAATTTTCTTACATAACTCGTGACCTTTCAAGCTCTATTTGTACTCATAAAGGTGAATTTTATCCATCATTACTTAAAGGTCCCTGAACCAGAACTAAAAGCATGACCATAATGGTATTTAAAAAATAATTTTAAAACCTGCCTTTTCTTTTCTCGGGGGGGGGTGTGGCTG
>NW_020799092.1:53789668-53863595 GCF_003259725.1 Athene cunicularia
GTGGTGTGGAGGGGGGGGGTGTGTGTTGTGTTTAACTTTTTTTCTGAACAATACTAAAACTTGTGTGAAAGGTGGAAAGAAATTTTTGGTTTAAAAGTATTTCAAGTTGTACTTCCCCTTTGGTAAAAGGCTGCCTCCTGTTTTCTCACTTTTTGGCCTGAAGTCTAAAGACCAATAGATAGAGAAAGGTCTATCTGGCTTTACAGTTGTTGGAGGGTTGTCCACGTGTGTAGTTATTTTTATGTAATTCGCTATTTTGAAACTAGTTGCCTGTAAATCCAGTTGTGTGGGACAAAGAAAATTCTGTTGTTCTGTGAAGGCTCTTTTATGAGAGAAGCAGCTCAAATTAGATGGTGTGAAAGACATTGTTTTTGTTATGGACACTGCTTATATCTAAATTATGGATACTCAGAATTTCACCCTGTTCCCAGATCCAGCACAAGGCATCTTACAAATCCTTGTTGACAGATTTTTTTTCAGGCTACTTACATATCTCATTTATTCTATGGCCTTGATGTTGCTTGGAATGCTAGTATTACCTAGGACGAGGATGCATTCCTGGTCATGTTTTATGTCTTATGGTTTTCCTTAAATTTAGTCTCTAATTTGTGGCAGCCCAGCAGCTGCTTCATAAACTAGCCTTATATTGGAGGCAGAAACCTCTGAACAAGGGGCACGTGTCCAGCTTCAAACAGCAGCTTCTGTAGCCAACCCAGTGTAACATGCTGGAGCCAGAGCGCTAAGGGAAACAAGACAAATGGCTATTGTAAATTCACACCTGGCTTGTTTGTTTTGCAATAGCTTCTTCATGCAGATGAACAGGAATGGGACCCTGGCCAATTTTCTTTTGCTGGAGAAATCTTTTGCTCCAGGGGATTGAATGGGTCTGCCTACATTAGCAGTTAAGAGCACTACATAAATGTTTCTATGATGTGAATTGCCCTTGCCTGTGAATCTCCTATGCTTAATGTTCTTTTAGTCACATCACTTAAGGCCTTTGGAGGACAGGACTAGATTTTTCTCGTGAAGAAGCTTAGCTGGAAATTGCACACTAGGGATTTTTCTAACACACCCCAAAGGTAATGGGAACATGTAATCTTTGGTCTGTTGAGAAAGAATACAGAAGTTGATCTTGTTATTATACTGAATTGTACTCTAGCATAATTTCCTCTTTTATCCTAAATAAGAGAAATACCAACACAAAGGTGAGTTTTTAAAGCTCTCCCTCCATTGCTGAGACTTCTATAGAAGTGCTAGGGTTTCCTTTTTGCAATCTGAGCAACTTGATGAGATTTTTGAAACTGTAAAGAGAGGGGCTTTCCAAAATGCCTGTGTTATTGGCATGGTGTAAGAGATTTCCAAAAGAGTTACCTAATTCTCAGTGAATCACGTTTTTAATGGAATTTTATTTTCAATAAATTATGTGCTATATTCTCTCCACTCTGGGATCTATTCTCAGTGACTGTAATACTTGCTGTTCTGATATTCCAAGTTATCATATCATCTGTGAATGTTTGTGAGACTCTTCTTCCTATAGAACCTGGCACCTAAATGAAGGTGTCAAACAAATGGCTTTTGCTGCTGAGGACTGTTGAATTCATATGTGCTTGCTCAGTTTCAGAGATGACTGACATAAGCAGCTACCACTCCTGACAGCAGTCGCTTATCAGGTCTAAATTTGAATCTCTTAAACTTAGTGGCAAGGCTTTGGTCAATATACTTAGTAAGTGATTTGTGATCACTATTACTCTGCATATACTCTTTTTACAATAGTTTTACAAGCAGTTGACTCCAGGCTAATTGTAATCTGTCTTTCCTCTAACACAAACCCAGTAATGGCCACTGGAACACATGTTGGCATCTGGTGTATAAATATGCAAATTTTGATTGATAAATGATCAAAAAAGCTGCATGGTTTTGGAACAGGCTCTAATTCTGACTGCAGGAATAGTAGTCAGTGTGCTCAGAGGAAGTGTTTTCTCACTTCAGTCCACTTTTTGTTGTGTGATTTTATAATTTCACGTAAGTAGAAGTCTGATACAAATTTCTTTCTAAATATATGTGTAGAGTTGAGTCCTTAAATAAGAAGACCAGAAGAGATTGCAATCAGAAGAGATTTGTAAACTGAATAAAGCCAAAAATAGCCAGTTTTTCAATCTTATATGTAAATTAATTGACACATTACACTATTTTTTACCATTCATGTAATTGTGTTCAATGTGGTCATGAGTGCCATAGGAACAACTCACAAGCTTCAAAATGGGCATCTTAGCCAATGTGCAAGACCCCATATTCAGGATCATACAGTCGGGAGAGTTCATGATTTGACACCCTGTCATTCTACTGTGGCCTATCTTTGGCTCTACCACCTCTTATGCTGGCACAGCAAACACAGCTTGCCCAGCTCTGTCTAGCGTGGAGGTCACCAGCATGGAAGGGAAGCCTTGTGCTGTAGGTTAATGAAATTTGGACACCAATGCAAGGAAGCATGAGGCAATGACCCGTTAATTGAAGGTCACACACAGCCTAGAAAATCTGACAGGTCTGTGAATAAATTGAGGTTTACAGCTGGAGCAGGATTAGGGCAAACTGGGCTTTAGGTACCCTACAGCCCCAGACCAAATGTAGTTCCCCTCTTGAGTACTGTTTTTTAAGATTATTTCCGAGCAAAAAATCAGATAATTAATTGTATCCAATTCAGACTTTGAAAATTTCTTAACAAAGAACAAGACTATATTTTAAATTATATATTCTAGAAGAAAATAAGATGTTGATGCAAATGCATCATCTCAGAAGCCATAGGTCTGTAGCATCTATGCCTCAAGCTAGTGCTGATCAGAAAATCATTTTAAAAAAGGAGATTTCTTTAAGAGTAACCAGGGGGGAATTGGGTCCAGTTCCATCACCTTTTATAACTCAGGAGAATTGAGTCATCTGCTTCTTGTCCAGTCACACACTTTGTGTAGTGACTTGTGCACAGTTTACATGCTAAGAAAAAAAAATGACCCTTTGCATTATATAGGGTGTTAGACCTACTCTCTCAGACGACTATTTAAGTCCACAAGTTCCTCTTGACACCTGGTTTCAATGTGGAGATGAAGCAAAACATCTCATCTTTCAGCCACTTTGGCACAGGGTAGCCTCTGCTAGAGTGCCACAGAGATCCTCTAATTCCAACAACACCCTCCAACACTAACCAGTGGACCTAACCTGTACTGCAAGTTTTGAGCCATCCAACTCTGAATAGTTAAGAAAGAAGCTGCTGCCTGCCAATAGACCCTTAAAGCAGAGCAAGGTAATGAATAACTAGGCCATAAGTCAGGTTTTTGGTCTTGATACTGTATGGTTCCTGGCTCCCAACTTGACATTTTAATTGCAGAATAATACTTCATAATTGAAGAGTGCATACTTTGAAATGGTAACTTTAGCCAAGTATTGATTTTATTTTTTTTTTAAATTTACAGGATTTGTTGTATGTGATGGGAGGTGACCTAATGAATCACAGAAGAAAAGCAAAAATCAAGACTTTCTAGATTGCACTGGTTTGAAGTCTGTAGACTAAGTGTTTATAATATCTATGAGACTGCAGTTTCACAAAGACTATTGATTTATATTAGTGAAGCTGAATTGTAGTACTTACAGATTTCCTGCAAGTAAAAAGTGTAGATTTCTTACAGGAATCAATTATCGGTAAATGGGAAGCGACCAAGTAAATACAGCACTTACAGAAAACTTAAAAGAGGAATATAACGTATTTCTAAAGCTCACAATGTGTTTAAAATAGCAGGAGGTACTATATCAGAATATACTGCATTCAGAAAAATAATTATAAACTGATTTTTAATATGCTCTAAAAATTTAAGAAATGGAAACTGAGAGGAGGAAAAGGCACATACCAGGAACACATTTTAATCCAATCACCTGGTTAGGTGATCAACTAGACAACATGGCAAAACCAAACAGATCAATGGTTCTATCTTCAAATGAAAACAAATGTGTTTTCTTACCAACATTTGCATCTTTAAAATAAGCATAACCTCCTTTCGTGTCAGTTAAAATTCCAAGTCTTGTTGATGTTTCCTCTTTTTTCCCTAAATAATTACTTTTGTGTTCACTTGTTTTGCCCTTATCTGACCTTGAGCAGATACCGGCTGTCAGAAAGGAGTCAAGTGTTGACAACATGCAGCTTTCCTCAGAACATCCTGTGATAGGAGATTAGTTCACAGAACTCATTCTCCTTCACCTTGAAGTCACAGATTCAGATCTATCCTAATTGGAATTAAATATAATTAATTTCTCATGACTGCTTTTCAGTAGCTTCTTATCTGTCAGAGACAGTTCCTAATGGGCAAGTGTCTATGTGGCAGCTAGATCACTAATGGCATCTGCGGGTTGTTTTAGAAGTGGTGGAAGGAGCCATCATCAGGATTAATCCACCACAATCACAGGAGATCCTGTGATATGTGTGTACTTCACAAACATCCACAAATTGTTCTTATTCATGGGCAACTGTGAGTTTGCTGCACTTAAAACTGAATGAAACTAGACTTGAAGTAGGTGGTCAGAAAGCCTAAGGGAGGAAGAGACTTTCTAGGAAGGACTGTTTCAGCATGGAATAGAAGTACTTTTGCAGTATCAAAGGAGTTTGAAATAAAGGAGGAAGACCTCAGGAAAGAGGAAAGTGCACTTCTACTTCCTGAGCCATTTCTAGAATGTGGCCAAGAAGGATCCATCCCCAGGGTATGAACCTGAAAACTTCCACTAACCCTACATTTAATATTAACAGTCACTTTGGTCCTTGTACTGGTGAATTGAACAGGAAGAACTTCCAGTCATAAAGCCTATGCAATGTGGAGGTGGTTCTTTTTAGCCTCAAACTGTACAAAGCAAACATAAGATGCTCTTGTTCTGCCCGGTGTACAAGTAAGCAGTATCACATTGCATACAGTAAAGACAAGAAAAAACAGGTTTGTCATTCTCAAGCTTGAGAAATCTTGGGAATGCTTCTTAAATCATACTTCTTGTGAAACAACTTGTTTCAAAACCAATAGGTTTTGATTGGTGATTATGATGACACTATCTACAGTAAGTTATTTCCCCCTCAGAATCTAAGTATTGTGCTGTTCATTTATCCCAGGGAAGAAAACCACCTGGAGCCACAGCTGCACTGGCAGCACATGTCACAGCCATAATGCTCATTGCCTTTAGGTGTAAGATATATGAAAAAAACCTATTTACATGGAGAAGCATGACACTAGTATAGTGCTGTCTGAGCTATGGAGATTAAAAGCTAGTATCCATAGCTGAAAGTCAAATGAAATACAATTCAACTTTCTGGGTCTAGTAAAAGTAATAGTAGTTTAGCTGATATATAATACTAAACCCTTGGTTCTGCAAAACACATGGGAAAGTTTAAAACCAAGTCTTTACTGAAGGACTTTGTCTTCCTATTTCTCTGGAAGAGCATGAACAGCCTTCTCTGGATATATAAGCACTGTGAAAATGCATGGCACTCTCTAAGTGAAGTATGCCTAGGTGTTTGTGTGCAATTACAGTATATAGTAACTGGGAAAAAATAAATTAATTGCAAAATCATCCTCAGTTTCTGTTTCCTGCTCCCCACGTGAAAAAGCTGCCCTTGTTTAATCTTTAGGTTTAGGTTTGCAAGTTAGAAGTCACAAGAAAAACTACAGTTTTTGATGGGGAACTTAGCTAATAGAGAAATACAAGAACATGCATCATAATTTTTCTGTCTGGCAAGTAAGTAGGTGTAAAGGTTAATGGGATCCAAAGGCTCTCAGTTCTGGAAAGAGAAGTCTGGGGAGAGACTCAGCTTACTGCAATTCAGAGCAGCTGTGAGATGTGAAAGTGCTGGGAGTTTCTCAACCTGCTTTTCTGTCACTTGGGTTTTAGCTGCTTTGCAAAGTTTCAGTGATTGCTGTCCTCAGCTGTCCTTGGTATTATGTCTGATTGACAAAACTACTAGGAAGAAGCCAAGCTTGCTCTCTCTGTCCACAGTCGCATGGCCCAGATCAGGGCTCAGAAGGTGAATTCCCTTGGCGCTGACAGGAGCTGTATGCAGACACTTCATTACTTGCGGTGAGTCACCCACCCAGGCTGCCAGAGAGCAAAAGATCTTTTGTATTTTCTGCCTGCTCCTGGCTCTTATTGATGTTGTAAGACAGGAAAAACAAGGCATACTTTGACTCTGTTTGTATTTTTAGATGCATTTTCTCCTCTTCCCTTATTCAGTATTTGACATCTAAAAAGCACTGAGCTGCAACTGACTTTCCCACTGCTTTTGCAAACCAGATTCCCAGAAGTGTTTGGAAGGAACCTGTGGATATAATCTACTCCATCTCCTGCTTGAAGCAGGACTTGTCCTGGAACTAAATCAGATCAGCCATGGCTTTGTCTAGCCAGCTCTGGAAAACTCCCAGGGATGAAGGTCCCTTAACCTCTCTCAGTATGTGCACTGTAACATGAGTAGAAACAGAAGCTGACCATAGGCTTTCCTTTTTCACAAGTTTGTTCCTTGACAGTAATGCAATCAGTAGAGGAGAGACAGTAACCTGTCTTTCAAATCAGGAACCTAATTTTGCAGCAGTTAACCTTGTTGATACAAAGTATATCATGCTGTAATGTGGTGCCTGGTTTTTGTTTTATTTTTGTGATTTTCATGAAGCATCAGTTTTTAGAATCATATCAACTAAGAATGTCATCTTACTCCGCTTTATATGTAAGTTTCTAGCGGTACTGATTGCAGAAATATAATGTAAAATGTAACTTCAGCACACTCCCAAATTAAATAGCTTAGAGCCCCTTTTCCATGCAGAAGAAAATGCCCACTTGCCAGCAAGCAGGAGTTTTCCAGCTGTGTGGAGCTTTGAGAGAAACCAGAGCTGGTAGAGAAATGCTTCAGAGAGGTGTTGTTCATGAAAAGATGCTGGGGCAAAGGTGATTATAACAAAGCAGCAATTCTTGTTTCTACCTTCAGTTATAAGGAGTGGTAGACTCTCACCAGGTGCTGGAAGAAACACTTACCTTTCCCTGATAGGACCAGAGCCTCTGGCACAGCTTTTTATTTTCTTCTCCATTTCCTCTCAACCCACAGCAAAGGTTTTCTGAGAAGTAATTATAATAGAACTAGTGTGTGGTGGTAGTAAATGTGCTTATTTGCAAAGTGACTGTGGAAGATAGGAAAATAGGGGAATATTCCATTGGATTGCCTGAATTCTCAAAATTCAGGGTAAGGCTGATTGACTTAGTTGTTTTTACTTAAGGCCAGTTCCCTAATCGTAAGTTTAAAAATGCAGCAATGCAGAGGAAGACCTGAGGGTGATGGAGAGCAAATGAGACAGGAGTTCACAATGTGATGAAGTTGCAAAAAGCAAGTACTGTACCAGATACGTAAATAGGGTATGACTTTTAAAGACAGGAAAATAATTTTGCTTCATGCAGCTTTGCTTACACTTGGGAATACTGTGTCCAGTTTTAAAAAGATTTTGAAAATTTGATGGAATCCTAGACAGCTAACAGTAATCCCAAGGTTTTGGGGAATCATTCTAATGGAAACAACAAAGGAATTTAAGTCTAGAAAGAAAAAGCTGAGGCTACAATCTGTTCCTCAGCCTGGAATAACCTATGATATTTCAGTCATGTGAGACAATTGCTGATGTAAAACAAAGGGACTGTCCTGAAATCAAAATAACTGTCCCACTATTTGATTTTAAATGAGCTTTTGGTGATTTGCCCTGTTTCAAGAGTGGCCTTACATACTACCTTAGGCCAGTGAGGTATTTCCTGTATCACAGAAAATTGTAGATACATCAAAACCAGGATGGTGGTAGGCCCTAGACTCCTCTATATCAGCTTGTCTGTCAGCATGTCTTAAAAATACAAGTTATTATTTTTCAGAATTTTACAGCATGTGAAATACTACTTCTGAGCAAACATAAATGAAGAATAGGTGTTTCTTTCCATGTATAGCCATGCATAGAGATATCGGTGTATCAATCACGAATGTGCTTTATCTAAAAATATGGGCCTAGAAATAAGTATTGGTAGACAGGTAGGTTGCTACAGAACAATATGTTTGCTAGCTCAAGGGATCTAGCTATTTGCTGAGTAAAGTATGAGCAAACTGGATTAAAAACAGGCAAACAACTGATGATGTAATTAGAAGGTGACTGAGTGGATGCATCTACTCACTCGAAACAGCTTAAAAGTTTACACAGCTGCTTTTTTACAGTGTTTTCAGTACGTACAGCATAAAAATGCTGAATTTGCCTGTAACGTGTGAGCCACCCCCCACCCCCCAAAAAAGCAGCATAATTATTTTATGTAAGTATGTGTATGAATTATCTAAACTCTATATTTATCCAACTGCTTTACAAATCATTTGGGAAAAGCACACCCTTACCTAATCTGATCTCTGTCCTTGGATGTTACATCTCTAACTCATCTTCTGTAGATAGAAACATGGATGTCAAATACCAACAAGATGTCAGGTACATTTTGATGCTGCTTTAATGTATGAGTAGAAACTGTGTGGCTAATGCCAAGAAAAATATACAGTCTTTAAACTGCATGATATCATAACCCAGTTTTGCTCCAAACCAGGAGAAAACGAAGTAGCTGAAAGAGTTGATAACTGGAAGTAAAACATTTTGCTTCTAGGCGTAAATAGTTATTAATTATTATCACTCATTAAATATCCAATGAGGGAATTAAAAGATGCTAATTTTTTTGGATTGTCTCTACATGAGAAAAGCAGCATGTTTCAACAAAATTGAAACAAATTTGAAAAACTAAACAAAGTTTCAGTTACTGACTTCTCCTTTTGAGGATGATTTTTTTCCTAGGAAACAAGTACTTATGAACGTAATCAATCATAAGCTTTCTTTTATGTTATTTGTAGAGAGAAGCAACATGGAGTTAGGTCAGATACATTCAAGCTCTACCTGCTGCTTCCCTTTTCCCAGCTATTTCCTGTCTATTACACACAAGCTACAAGAAAGCCAGGGATCATGTGGTGAAAGATCTGTTTCTAGTGATGTGTGCGGGAGCTTGCAGAAAGTGTGGCTGCTTTTCAGTGTTTTGTGCCCTTGAGGTGCCTTTTCATCCCTGCTGATGGCTGAATCCCATGCAGGGGAGCCTTTTATAATGCAGATTAGGGTGTTCTAACTTTTTCAGTGCTATCACAAATACATCTCATCAAGTACAGAAATTGCAATGAGCATGTGACCTCTCTTACCTTAACAGTCTTACTTCTTTCTGCAAAATAAATACATTGTGTTCAAGATCACCATCCTCTTCTATAAGGCCCTTAAAGACATTTTATGGTATGTATTTGGGTTAAGACAGCAGCTGTCAGTTCAGGTACAATGAATCTGACTATCACAACAGAAAAGTCAGGGAATGACACAACACTTTCCTGGAGACTGATTCAGGATTACTTCTGATGTCATTACTCTCTGTGCCAGGTAGAAGAGGAACTTGAGGCCTGCCTTCATGTATAAAAGCTCAGGGACTTGACGATGAATGAACACATATGCAACTTTAATTGGGAAAAATAGGATGGACGCTGTACATAACAAATACTGTGGTCTGTGTGTGGTTTTGTTTTTCTCTTCTTGCGGTGATTTGAAAATGTGGCATAGAAATCTGAGTGGTGCTTCACAGTCAGAGATACTGTTAATGCAAATTGTCTTTTTCCAAAAGCCTGGCCCAAGACAGAAGTAAAGGTTTTATACATACATACATACGTATAATTATCTTCTATGTATGTGGATGTATCTCTCATCCCTTCAGTGTTCATTCTCACGAGGGCCTTGTGCCCTGGCAGGCCAGTTCAGATGAGTACTGCAAGGTTCTGTTTCTTTGGTTTTATGCCTTTTCATGTGGATGTTTTTCTGAACATTGGCCTCATAGTAATTTGTTGTCCTTTGACACAAATGGTTTGCCAACACTTGGAAGCTATTCTGGCTTTTCTCTATTAATAACAGAATTTGATCATCGTTGGTATTTATTTGTTGCAACTTTGTTTACTTAATTGCCCTAACACAGTATACAAATAGAATTCCACAACCAACTTCTTAACTTATGGTAACCAAATCTGACTTTCCGACTGGTCCTGTACAACACTAAGCCCTGCATTTGCTCCTGATGAATACAATTTGTGCCATCTACTGGGTTGCTTTTAGGGCTCTGGTTTTCCTCAGCCTCTAATAACACATAGCTAAACCCATCTATGCCTCAAACGATTGCCTTGCAATCAACTGAGAAATCAGAGAAGCCTATTGTCTGAACTGGCTTATCTGCTTACCATAGTGACTTTAACCTTGGGCAGGAGTTTCTGTTTCAGGTGTCATCACGCGTGGGAATATGTAATTACTGCTTCCTCTAGTCTGAATGAAAGGTACTTACCAGACCTGTGTGAGTAATGGATTTTGTTGTGCAGCAAGTACAAAAATCAGATGTAAAATTGTTTGGATTTGCTCTGTGATAAATGTGTCATTCTGACTGGAAATAAAAATGTAATTTGGGAATGAAACTTGTTTTAATTTAAAAAGCATTAAGTTTTTTCACTTAATTCAAGCCAGTTATAATTCTTTCCAGATTTGACTTTCCTCAGCTTAATTTCTGATATCTGAAAATGTCTTCTACATGTAGTGTTCACTATACCCATTTACTTTAACTGTGCTGGTAAATTAGTGACTGCCATTTTATGAATACTAACAATAGACTTTTGGGGATCATAGCTTGAAAGTGTCCTTTTCCATCTGACAATTTTCAAGATTATTTTTTGAGGGGGGGATGTGTGTTATTTTCTGGTTCCTCCTTTCACTGATTGCTCTCCCCCAATACTGAGCAGTGCAGAAAACTGTCTGATGCTCTTTTCCCAGCACTTCATCTAAATGTGAAGGTCTTCATGTTTTCCTTTATTTGCATTTATCTGCTTTTATTGGTGGTTCATCTTCTCTTACCACATGCTTAGACTTCCAAACTACGTTCAATATCATAGTAATTTTTGAATCATTGTTAATTTCTGCTCCAATCCTAGACCTAGTACTTTCTCACATATGTACTTGGTAAAGCTTTTCAAAATCCTCTTACCCATTTGCCCGGCATTACTAGCATGGATATATTTTTTTTGATGTTCTTGCTCTTTCTGAAGTCCTTGAAATTTGCTTCTTGGTATATAGCTGTTTACATTCTGAAAAAGATCTTTTCATGTTATGCCAAGAAAACTGTGATCACTGAGATTAGTTCTTTAGAAAGGTGGATCCTCCCATGCTTGAAATCTTTGATTTCAGGATCATAAAATTATAGCCTGTGTCATTCAGTCTTCTCAAAGCTTTACGCTAGCTTTGACTCATGACCAGAAAAAACCATGCAGTTCAAGAACCCACATCTAATGCTAACTTTCACAGATTTCCAGGGAAAGATGTGATTTTTAGATGTTTTAACAGACTAGACTAGGTAGTGCTAACTCATGTGTTTAAGGCCTATGATGATATGGTTATGTTTACTGGTTTCTGTTGATTGTCTCTCAGTGGAGCCATGGAGCCTTTCTGATATGCAGGTAAACTCTTTGTATTTTACTTTTTGAAGCTTCACATTGTTTCTCTTTTTGTAAATGGTATAGCTATATTGTCTGAAGATGCAGTCTGGTACCTTTATTATGCACTCAGCAAGACCAGCTTTAGGTCACTTTACATGTTAAATTCTGTATAATCTTAATGTACTCTATAAACAACTCATAATCTAGAAAGAATTGAGACGTATAACGTTGATGTATAATTCATGCATTCATTTATAGAGGGTGCAATATGCACATGCTAGCAGTTTCCTCTGGGGCCTGCAAACTGAACTGAAAATTGTTCTGACTTATGTTCAGTGTAGCGTACAGAATAGTAATTTTCCAAGGTATATCTTAATTGTCAGATGAAGAGGTGAATTACTATCCAAAGTAAAAAATAGATATGAAAATCCATGTCATGTTACAGTCATTAGTATGATCAGAATATGAACAAAGAGGAGGTGTCATGGAAGTGCTAACCTTGTCAATCATAAAGGAGAACAACCTCAAAATTGAGATTAATCTCATAGCAATTATTTAAATGTTATTAATATCTTATTTTATCAAGTATTGTCAACTCTTAAGAATGGTGTCTTACAAAGTATATTAGGGATTCTAGTAGATGAGTGGTTGGGAATAAGAAGTAATAAAGTTGTTATTTACTGAAATCATATAAAATTAGTCTTCACATCCATGGGGCTACTGGGGAAAGCAGATACCATTCCTAACCTAGACCTTATATGGTATTTTTCCTGGGCTTTTTAGCAAGAAGGATATCCATATTACACCCATATTTGATTAATCAGGTCTTGTGATTTTAAAAGTACATTAGGAATGTGCACAAAGTGTTAACAGGAAGAATCAAGAGTAGTGTTGTGGGAAAAACATCTTATAAATGTTTGGGGTAGGTTTTATTTCTGTTTTTTTTTTTGGTGTTATTTTACTTTTAATTTATTTGGGTGTGTTGATTTTCCTCAACCATTTTTTTTACTTTTTAATTTCCTTTCTGGAAAGGCTTTCCTTTTCTTGCCTTTTTTCCTTTCTTAGTTAATTATTTGTACTTTTTTTTCCTTGTCCCCTTCCATATTGTCTTTCCTTCTCACTGTAGTTACATTACCTTGAAAGGCCCTTATCTCTGTAACATTGCCTCTTTGAGGTCAGGCATGACCTTTCTTTCCACTGCTCAGTATTTGTAACAATTTAGAAATATTTATCTGATTTCCACTATGATTCACACCTTATCCATCAATGCTAAATTCAGTGATTAGGGTATGACAGGGGTTTACACTGGTTACACTGTTCTGTAAGTATCACATCAGCCCAGTGCAGGCAGATTATCTGTTTTGTAGTTGAGGATCCTGGGACAGGAATTTCATTCCTTCAGTGTCAGAGTGCAGTCAGAGCTGGGCTTGGCATGCAGCTCTCCCTCACAGAAGTATTAGTCTTTATTTCTTTAGACCGAGCTGCATCTTACACTCTACTGGTCACAGCAGAGGTCATGTACAATCGTAAGTGGCTCCTAGCAGCTTTAGCAGGGGACAAATGGTGGCACTAACAGTGTCAGACATTTCAGAATTGGTTTCAAGCTGCCTCCAAGAAGCAGAGAAGTTGCAGCCATGAACTGCCCTTCTAGCCCTGCCTGGATACATGAAAGAAAACTAAAATGAATTTTCCAGAGATCTTTTTGTCTACTAAGTACAGAAAACTATGAGAAGACCTGTGAACATGCTATGGATGAATTCTGACATTTCTACAAACTCCAAAGCAGGAGAGCAACTGGATCCCAAAGGTCAGCTCTGAAATGATCAGTCTGGCTTGGGGATGCTTTGGGACACCAACCTCCTCTTGTGTGGGCTCAGGTGAGCCGACACTAACACCATGGGCATCAGTCAGGTTTCCTACACTGCAGTGGAGTGCAGAAGAATATATCTCAGTGCTTTGGAGACATATCTCTGGGGAAGTTTTGCTTCTTTTGGATTTATGGGACATGTGAGTGCAACCACTACAATGAGCAAGGTAATGATGTTTAAGAAATAAGAGCCCCTTTGTACACTTTTAAAGGATGTCTTTTGACCACAGACTTTTTTCCTCCTGCTGGTGATGGCACTGGCAGCGTAAGACTGCTGGTATTAGGTAAATATGTTAATATGGTGCATTAATTTTAATGAGACGGTGAATTTAGGGCATCATATGACTACTGTAATTTGGATGAATTTGGACATCTGAACCTCTTTGCTGAAGCCCTGTCCAAGGCTGTTGCCGTGCCCATGTTAGTCACTGTCCTTTTCAAACATAGTTTGAGACTGGTCCACAAACCCTGTTCTCCTCTGAAGGAGAGCATCTGAGTACACTCCTTTTGCATAAGGAAACATGGTAAAAAAGGCATATTTCGTAGCTGTAGATACCTTAAATCTATATGATTCAAATAACATAAATTCAGCCCCTGTCCCATGAAATAAATAATTCCTGTGTAAGATGAGTCACAGCACAGAAATAAAATAAAAAGAGGCAGGGAGCACAAGCTGGCAATGAGAAAATAGTAGTTAGCATGATGGACAATGGTATGACCACCAGCCAAATCTACTGCCTGTCTGGGTTCTGAAGGCATCACCACAGAGGAGAAGTTTAGGAGGTTTTAGAAGTCTTTGCAGACTTCTATACTGATGTGCACTTCACTGAGGATGAGGATTTTCAGAGGATTTTTGAAGACTTGTCAGACTTTTTTACTGAAATCCACTTGTACTTGAAGGAGGTAGGAAAAAAAATAAAGCTATGTAAACCTGAGACAGAGGTGCACAAAAACTGCTCACAAACTTAAGAAAAAGTCGGAAATAAATGCCAGACACAGTGCTAGAGCAGAGGGGTTCAAGAATTTGGCATAAAAAGAATGTTAAATGGGAAGAGCTGGTATTAAATCATCACTTGTTGTCTGCCTCTGTCATAAGGAGTGCAGCAGGATGGGAGCCCTGCCAGAGTTGTCCTGCAGATATCCTGGGGACTGGTTTGTGCCCTATGGCATGGCAGTGGAGGAGTGGGCAGGTGGTAGAGGGCTGTGTTTCTTCCCTCTCCTCCTTCTCTGTGTTCTCCACAGCAAGGTGTCAACCGCCTCTAGACTCTGCTCCCTTCTTGACTTTACTTTTTTTCACCCTACAAAGCCAGTATGACAGCCCCACCACCTGGGAAGGCCTTGACAAGGTATTTTTCCACTGTTTGCAGCTCTACCTCCAACAGCAGTTGTCAAACACTCTCTTGCTCCTTTCATGATCCCATGTACATCCCTGCAGAGTGGTGTGAAATACTGTCAAGCAGAATAGCACTTTATACCCACTTTACCCAGATGTAGTAACTGCAGAAGTCACTGAAGTCCACAGAAGCAGAGAACAAGTACACAGTGTTCCAAAAAGTAATTAGTCACTGTATGTGAAATATCAGTGAAGCCTTTGAGGGAGAAATTGCTAAATGAATCAGTCTTGAAAAAGTACACCCATTTAATCAAGTGGATTTAAAAATCAATCTGGTTCATCTGGTGCAAATCTCTAATGTAGATTTCTGTTAATCCTTTTAACCCTTGTGTATATCAGTTTTGCTTGTGTCAGTAAGTTACTGATTGAGAGAAGATATAGTAAAGGTCTTAGTACCCATGAATTAAGTGCTTCAGTCCCCAAATTCTAAGTGCTTGGAGTAAAGTGCAATCATACGGTTAAGCATACAGGCTCCCTGTACAGACAACGGGAAGAATAAAGTGCCTGAGAGGGTTTTCGACCAGCTCTTGTGCAGTAGGAACCTCTTCCGAGTTGGTGATTGGAATGTAGAGCACTGAGATGTATCTGAAAATTTGCCCCTTTTTACAGTTTTAATGCTTAGCCTGAAAAAAGAAATGTGAACCTGTGTTAAGAGCTCCAACCCATTCTTGGATGTCTGCAAACATGCATCATTTTAGAAGCCTTGCCTTCTGTCTGGTTGTGCCTCCCACCTTCTGCATAACAGCCAAGCAGACAGAGCAGGTGCCCAGGGCAGGGGAGCAAGCCCAGGCAATCAGCTTTCCTCAGCCTGGGACAATGCCAGTGGTAACTGCCTGTTTCACCAGGGGAGGCACCTTCAATCCCTTCTGCAGATGTAGGGTATCAGGGAACAAGGAGCACAGTTATCACATGTCTGTAGAGCAGATGGGTGAGAGTCTAGGGTGGTAGCTTAGGGGTGGGGTGTTTCCCAGGAGCAAGGAAATTATTCTGTAGGAAAGTCACAGGGTTTTTTGTCAGTGAATGTAAAACAATACGCAACACATCAAGTTTTCAGGGAACAGTCTCGCTGGCTGGTGCTTTGGAGACACTTGCCTCTCCCCATGTACTGCACTGATGCCTCTGTGCCTTATCCTGGGCTCCCTTTAGAGGCAAGAGGCTAAGAATTTGTTTTAACATGGCCCCAGGTTTATTTGGACTGAGGTCCGAGGCCTTGTCCATGCAGATTTTGGAGCTGCCCTTTCTTACACCTTCTCTGTGTTTATGTTGTGTTTTTATATGTGAAATAAAGCCCTGCTTCTCTTTCTAAGCATCAGAGGGGAGCGTGTGTGCAGAAGAAGAAACACAGGGCAGATTGCTGAAACACAGCTCAGGATTGCTGCTACCTGATCTCTTGTGCTTCACGTATGTGTCTGAAGCAGTGTCTGGGAAGAAAGCAGGACTGAAGGGAAACAAGACAAGAACAAGGTCAAATTCATACTACACCAGATCAGGTCAGCAGGATTTCTGGGTCAGAATAGATCCAAGTGTCGAGCAAAGAGGTTTATAGCATAAACAACGAGGCAGCAGTTGGCCTTCAAGGAGAAAGTTTAACTCTTGATTATTTTAGGCATACACTATCTGACCTCAACAAAGCAATCCTAATTCTGTTTTCATCAAGCTCATGAAGAGTTTTGCTTAGAGACCTGCTTGGAGAGTGCTGGGTTAGGCTGATGTCTAATTGAGTTACCTGAGTCTAATTCTGTTGTCGTAATTGCCTGGGGGAAGCAGAAAGGGCCGGTTACCAATTAAGATTTTAATGTTATTAATGTAAGAGAGTTTGAAGGGTATATGTAGTCTAAAGAATCTATCTAATTGATAGGAAAACAACTTAAATGTCCTCCTGCCTCAAATTCTAACTATGTTCTCCATCCAGGGAATTCAGTTTTCTATTTTTACATTTGAAAGGTCAGGTCTTTGCAGCCTGTGGGAGGGCTGGCATAGCCATGTCATGAGAAGCTGAAATCCAAGCTGCAGCTCTACATCCCCACAATGATGGGCTGAGTGATGAATGGGGAGACACCCTCTTCTGCAGAACAGCTGTATCTCATGTCTCAGCCTGGTGTGATACCAGTGTTCAGGTCTTCCAAAATCTAGCTGCTGTCTTCTAGTAAAGAGTAACAGAAAAAGAAAACAACCTACCAGAGAGAAACAGTAAGGACTGAAAGATTGGGTTTTTGTTTCATATCTTTTTATGGAGCAGAGATTAGTCTTCTAGCAATCATGTGAAAAATGTTATACAAACTAGTTGCTACAAGCCCCCATCCAGTTCATCTTTGTGAAATTCAGCTCACAACTGACCTGAGATACAGAGTACTACATAGTTACAAGGAGTACTTCTAAAATCTGTCAACCCTTCTTTGGCAGATGAAGATTATTAAGTCTTCAGGACTGAATGGTTCCTTCTAGACATATGTGATAATTCAGAAAAGTAACTAAATATTAGTTACTCAAGCTCCTATTACTTTTTTTTTTTTTTCCTTCTTCTAAACGCTTTAAATAAGAGACGAAACGTTTTTTGAATGACTGATAGAGCATGTAAACTGTTGTCTCTTAAATTATATAAAGTGTAGCCAAAAATTAATCCTGCAGTACATTTTGGGTTTGTGTCTGCCAGTCCTGTGAACAGCTCCTGTATGGTCAGTGCATTCACTCAGCCCAGGAAGTCTTTTGCTATCTGAGGTGGCTTTTCAGATCCTGAGGCTTCTTCAGTAAGGTAGCAGTGACTTTCTAAGGAGAAAAATGGCAATTTATAGTAGAAGCTGCAGAGTTCAATTTCCCGGAGTTTGACAGAGGGCAGGTCTGCCTCTGTGATCCAGAGGGACTCTGCTCACATGACCTGGAGGGCAGACCACCTGTCTTCAAGAATGAGGCAGTGGTATCAAAGCAGAGCTCTGTGTCCTTAATGGGCTCTTTGAAGCCACAGTAGCAGAGAAGGTGAAGAACTCCAACTCCCTCACTTCTTCTGAAGAAAGCCAGCACAGCACAGCTCCCTAGAAGTGACATGTATAAAGGCAAAGAAACTAAATACAATTTTATGGAATATACTGCTCCTGGGGAGTTCCTGTTTCTGTTGAGCTACCTTATTTGTCACTGAAGCTTTAATTGTAAATCGGCGCTCTGCTTTTGATATCACTTCCCTGGTCTGCAAGTGGAGAAACCTTGTGCTACCTTCTCTGCCACTGTAGTCCCCGTGTAGTAACTTGCACAAACAGAAAGTGATACCTCTATTGGCACCTCAGTGAGGTTTATGTAAATGAATACACAATGGGGGGGGGGGGGGAAGGAATTCGACTCTACAGTGAATAAAGATTGGGGTAGGCTTTAACTACCCCATTTGTTAAGAAGTGCATTTAGTCTATTTCAGGCTGTTTTGGTGGTTGAATTCTACAAGAATAGTAAGTAAGCTAGTAGGAATGATTGCCAAAATGGAGATTAACTGAATATTGCAAAATATTGGTCAAACATAGTACTGAATTGTTGTTTTCACACGAGAAAATTTATTGTCTGATTTACATCAGTGTAATCAAGTTTAAAAGAATAAGCCCAACAAAGCAACATGACTAATCTGTTGGAACATTTAATTTTTAGCACTGACTACTGGCATCAAACTACTTACTAATAAGATCCGGGATGTGAATTATTGTTGAAATGAATCCTGGAATAGTTTTGTATAATGTGTTGTGGAAAATTGCAATCTGTTTGCAACATATTTCAAAGCAGAAAGAGATTAAATTAATTTCACATGTTATATTCCTTATGAAAATGCCCCATGCCCTAATAAGCATTTGCTATTGGCCTTTTTTTTTTTTTTTTTTTTTTTTTTTTTTTTTTTCTTATAAGGGAAATCCTACCTAAAATAGAAATGGAATATGCAAGTGCAGTGACTATTCTACTAAGTACTGAAATAAAAATATGGCTTCTTTCCTTTGAGAAATAGTTACTAAACCATTAAGGACTTCTGTTATTTGGTGTAGGTCTGCTCTAATGTGTACTCAAAGATAAATTAACCTCTGATAATTTTGTCACAAATCATAATTTTCTGTGTATTTTCAGTATAATCTTTACTCATTTATAGTAATATATTACCCAATAGTTAAATTGGTTTTGGAACTGTGAAGGAAGACTATTCAGTTTTCTCTCTGGTCATGTTTCAGCCTGGTACAACTTCCTGATTTAATGTAGAAATACTTTGCAAGTTCAGAATAAGCCTTCAGGTATTTATGCCTGCAGACTTTATACTGGATGAGATAACATTTGCCTGTGCTATGGTGATGCAAGTTGTATAAAGGTCTGGAGAACAGCTCCTACCTTGACTTGCAATCAGACTTGTAAAGTTATCCTTTCACTTAACAGCTGAGGCTACAAAGTGGCCTTGGGAATTCTACTAGGTGTCCCCTGGCTTCACTGAGCACTCAAAACTTACTTTGAATATTGTGAAATGTATATGCCAACAAAATACATAATATTACTGTGATTTTTGTAGCTTTGTACAGGAGGAATCTGATGAACCAAGATATTGTATTTCAGACTGGAACTGCTAATGTTAATAATGATAAAGCACATGCGTACATTAATGAAACACTTAAACACTGATGGTGAAAGCTGTGGCAGGTAAATGTCTTGGATTGTAGAAGTCACGTTCATTTAAGTGTCCATGTTTCCTGCACATGGATGAGTTGCCTCAGAAAAGATACACAAGAGCCAGCACACATGAGTGTGGACATGCCTAAATCTTCCAGTTAAAAATTCAAAATTGTTTGCTTTCATTTTCAGCTTGGAGGAATTCATATCAGTTATTTCTCTTATGCAAGAGCTCCTGTATCTCCAGGCTGTGGCAGGGGAAAAGGAAGCTTCAGTCTGCTCAGGCAGCATGAGTCTGTCTCAGTCATGACTTTGGCTTATTCCGTGTCTTCATTTGTCATTGTTCAAGGAGCTATAGGTGCCATCCGTGCTACCCTGGCAGGGGTGTGCTCTGAGCAAGCCCTGCAGCATGGCCAGTTAGCCCTCAGCACTCTGGAAGCTCAGCTGCTTCCTTCCTGCAGCCCAGGGTGATGTCCAGCAATAAGCAGAGGTGACTGGGCTCTGGCAGGACTCCACTACCTCTTGCTGGTGGGAGTGGTTCCCATGCAAACACTCCTTGTTGGAAGACCCCAGTGTGGCAGTTGTCAAAGAGAAGGGTGAAAGGAGATGGCTGGAGCTAACAGTTAAGACAAGGCAAAGAAACCTAACATCCCCAAGCCCCAAGTGAGGATGGGGCATGGGGAAGCATGGTGGGACATGCACACATGTCCTTGGGCAGGAGGGCTGCTGGCACAAACTCTGTAATATCTTATGGCCGATGTGTTGATTTTGGGTCATTTAATGCATTTTGATTTGGCATTAGAAATCCCTAAGCCAACTTGACCAGTAAACCGCAGCCTGATTTGCCCACATGTAGAGCACCTGGGCACCAACTGCAGGGCCATTAACAGAGAAAGAAACCCAGCTCATGACACAGAATCTAAAAGGGAGGTGCTTCATTATCTGTCTTTCTGTGGATTCCAGAGATCTAGCTTTCCTTTGTTCAACAAAAAACAGCTGGTTTTATACAGAAAGCTATTCAAATTGCTAATAGATTTTCTCCGCCACTGAAGACTGAATGTGAAATAAGCCTGCTCTGATTGTTTGGTAATGATATGAATTTTTTTTTTTAAATACTTCTAATTGTGCACTGAAAACAAAACCTCCTTGTAATTTTCTCTGGCTTTTGTAATTTGTTATTGGCTCTTATAGATTATTCAGTAAACTCAGATTGCTTTTTTTGTCTTAGTTGGATCTTGTCTCCGTTCTGCCCTGGCCAATTTTCAGCCTATCACCTAAATTTCTTTGTTCCCTAGTAAGATGGACTAGTTGATACAACATAGTATTACAGTTATTTTACACCTTGTATTCCCCTCAGTTTGTGTAAAACCCCCTAATTTTAGAATTAACATATTTTGCAGTTAATTCTAGTGGCCACTGATTTTCCAGAATGTCTCACTAGCCAAAAATAACAGGGAGAAGACTGTTCAGTCAGACTCTTCCTTCAAACGTTTATTTTTTTAGCCATCATCCACCTCATAGTAAAATTTTCTGCAAACAGCTTCTGTAATTTTAATACTTTTTTTCATTGGTTTCAATTCAGAGCTTGCTGGAGTTTAATGGTTCTATTTATGCAGCAGTTAATAAGTGTTCGAATACAACTTCAGCTCAGGCCTCTCCCACTCCTGGGTCTGTGTTGTTGGTTTTTACTATAGTTAAGTAACCTTGTATATTCTGTTCAAATTAAATGTTATATCATAGGTAATAGGAACTTCGGATAGTCCTTTTCAGCGATAATAAATCTGCTTACCCTTGTTCTAAAGAGGACATAACCCCATTTCTGGCTTCTCCTAGATCATAAGACACAGTAATCTGAAACTCAAAAGGAATACATCAGAGTTTTGGTATGTGAATATTGCCAGTTCCATTTAATTTCCATAAAATTTATTCAGAGATAATCTGTGTGTGACATGTAAGAGATAAGATACTAGAATATTAAAATTATCGTTTATTTGCTCTCAGACAGTCATACCATTTTTTCAAATGAAGTAAAACTATAAGCTTTTTTTTTTTTTTTTTTTTTTTAAATTATAAATTTCTGAGAACAAAGAGAGTGTGAGGTAGATTACACCTTGTTGTCTCTGGAGGGGTAGCTTAGCTGTTCTGCTTGGCTATTCAGCCCAGCTGGGTTATCTCCTGAAGCGCCAGTTTTATATAGGCAGTTTTATATAGGCAGTAGGTTTCAGGGCACTGTAGGGCCAGCCAGCTGAAGTACAGAACAGATTAACCCATGTTGATACCTCCTTGACAAGGGGAAAAATCTGCTACCCAGACCCCTTCCTGTTCTTCTGTGTGTGAAGAGCCCCATGCAGCATCATCTTCCTGTCCTCCACATCCAGCTGTGCTGCAGAAAACAGCAACTGTCTCTTCAGGGTCAGTGCACTGCCAATGTGTAAGGCACACGGGGGTTTGGGGGACCATACTGAAATCTGTAGTTTCCTGCTTCGCAGTATTTCTGCTCTAATGGAGAAGATAATCAGTGTTGCATGTGGTTTCTACCTCCTGACAGATTCCATTAGCTGGGACTGAGCCGAGCCTTCACTAGTTCTTCCAGTTCAATAGAAATCTGCATGTGAAATCTGTCTCTTTTTTGCCAGTCGTGATTACATGGTAATGATCAGGTGTCTTTCCTTACATTACCTTCCCTTGCTTACTTGTAGGTGTCGTGTTCTCCTTTCTCACTTTTGTTTCAGCTATTTAGCTGTCAGAAAAAGCTAGTGCTTTCCTATAGTGTTGAAGCTGAATTTGGGTTTTTGTGTGAACATGTTTTTGTGGTTTTGGTTTTTGTTGTTGTGGGATTTTTTTAAATTGTCAAAAACTGCAACATATATCTTTTGATTTCCACGGCAGTATCTTTTACTACAAATTAATAAGTGGTTGCATGGCTGCATTATTCCACAACCTTGTTGGGAAACATGAAAAATTGAAAATTTTACAGTAATTAGCTGTTCATGAAAAGTGAGCTCTAATAGAAGGGTAAGAAATATATGTATAATTTACTTAGAAGTATTATCGGTGCTGTATATTCATAACTAAGAATATATACCTCTTTAAATTCATGCACAAAATGTACTTAAGCACATTTTTTTCCTGTTGATTTATCCCTACAGTAATAAAATGAAAAGGAGAAAGTGTCATTATTAATGATCTGTAAGCAGGTATAAAAGTTATATTTGTATGGACCAGAAATAGGATTAAAAAGAAGACCTAATTTTGTAGTGCTGATACAGAAGAAACTCATATCTGTTTTCCTTTGGCAGCGCACCATCCCTGTGTAGCTTAATCATGAAGTTATTAAAATACCACTGTTATCAAACAACCTTAAAACTGAGGATATAGCTAGGCTTTATTATTACTACCAGCCACTTTAATAGAATATAAATATCATATAGGATGTCATCACTATATGCAAAGCCAGCCATCCTATAAACCAGTGTAACACACCAGGATGTTACACCTATGTTTTTCATAAAGCTTAAATTGGAATAATGTGTCTTTCTGTAATTAGTATGTCAAAATATGTGAGAAACTGAAGTGCAATTGTAAGAGAAGAATTTCAAATATTTTAGATTTCTGTCACTGTTCTGAGAAAAAATATTTCATGTAAATATTCCTTTCTAGTTGCCCCCTGCCCATTTTCCATTTTTTCTTCTAGGACTGAGAGGAACAGCTGTTTTTGAATTTATTTCTTGCATTATTGTAGTTTTTGTGCAAATATGGATTCTTCTTCCACACTATAGGAAATTTGCAATAGTGTGGTATGGAGAATTTTGGAGTATAAGTTTCTTCTGCTGGTGTCTTTCTCACCCTTTTATGCAAGTACTAGGCAAATACATCATAATTTCAATGCCCTGAACTAGCAGAAGGCTTGATTAGGTGATGAGAAACAATAGGCCATATTTCTCCTCCCAGTTCAAACTAATTATAAAGCTTCATGTTTTAACACTGAAAATGTAGTCCTCCCTTGGAGGGAGGAGAGATTAGATGTGGTGTTGAAGAAGGTTGTTACATGACCTCAATGTTATAAGAAGCTTTGGGATCCATAGAGTGGTTTTACCCCAGTCTGCACTGGAGCTGTGGAGTGGATTTTTCCTAGCCTGTACTTCTAAATTCCCTTTTCAGACAGTTGTATTAGGGAGTTAGAACTGGTGTCATTATGCAGAATCTTCCTGTTGAGAATAAGATATGTAATGGCAAGGCATCAGAAGATGAAACTATTTGAATACTGTAGGTTTCAGCTATTTCTCACCATTCAGAGTCTGTAAAGGAGCCGGTTGATTTGACCAGACCTGTATTTCTGGCAGCATGTTGGAAAGGTCTCCCTGGACTGGGTCTTCTCCTGTTTCTACTTTCCAACTTTAGCTCATGCAGTTGTAACGCCTTGTTTCATGCCTCAGCCATGAAACAGGCTGGCATGTAACTATCTGGCATTTTAATCCCAGATTTGGCCGCACTGAGCCTAGAGGAGCCATCTGGGTGCAGGGAGTGACCTGAGGCAGGCATGTAGCTTGGTCTGCCCCTGCTCTCTCAGCTCCATGCACCTGCCTGCACAGGGTTGGGGTTTTGAGGGTTCCTTGCAGCTTTTGCAACTGCGCATGTTTCTCGTATTAGGTTGCTTGTCCAGTTTCCCTACACTACTGCTGGCCCTGTGGTCTTTAAGGAATACTATTTCTGGACTATTTACTTAATTGTTGATCATTAATGGTAAGATAATTTCCTTCTAACAGGGATATAAACTGATGAGTTTAATAATAATTTCTTATTCAATGTTCTCTACTTTTCAAGTGTGAAACTAGGTGTTTTGTGTATTGTTTTATTGACAAAATCAACATCTTTAAAAAATAAAGAAAGCAGAAATCATTAATGTAAGTAAAGTAACAGCTGTTAGTGCTTTACTGTGGGATTTATAATTACAAATAAGTAGAACACTTACTCCTCTGCCCTCTTCTAGAAAATTTCATCTCTGTCACCCATCTTTCTTGAGTGTATAATACTTGTTTGGTACAAAATCTGTGTGGCTTTACTACTGAAGACATTTTTAAAATCTGCCCTATTTAATAGCTGTTCTGTGGATATTAATTTTTCTACACACTGTATGAAGAGGCACTCCCTTGCTGCTTATTCACATCACTCTATTTCTGATTGAATTGCTTCTATCCACTGAGCCTCATAAAGGACTGAACAAAATTTAAATATCAATAGCATCTAAAGTGTATATGAAGTATTTGAATAAAAGGAAAAAAAAATATTAGTGTGTAGAAATAAATACAAGCTACAAGATTTCTGGAGGGAATTTTTGTAAAGGATCTAATTTTCTATTGAAGATTACAATACAGTTTTAGCTAATTATCCTCAGACATCTTCTTTAGTATTTCCTCTGTTTAATGACAGCAAGTGTGGTTGTGTGTGATGGTGTTAATTCTCCCTTTATTCCAGTGAATCTCAAGCCTACAGACTTTCTTTGGCTTTCATCCATTTTTTGGTATTCTGGAACTTCTTCAGTGTATGTTCTCAAATGAAAGGTTCTGCTTTAGCCCCTGAGGATGGCACACAATATTGGATGTGAAGGCAGTGGAGGCCTGACAGATCCTGTTCTTTGATCTGCTGGAACTTCTATTGACTTCTTATCCTTCCCCTGCCTGACAAACTCCTGGGGGTAGACAGGAACCACTGAAACAAAAATATGAAAGAAAGGATTTGTAGTGCTCTAAATTCAAATGTGCAGATTTACAGAAATGTGTAGGGATACACCCTTTAGGAAAGGTAGCAATTGTACTAAATTTAAAAAAAAAAAAGAAAAAGAAGAACTTTCTACAAAATAAAAGCAAAGGCTAAATCATTGATCAAGGGGGAAATCTATTAAACTGTTGATGTGCTCAGCCTACATTGCTGCAAACAGCAGAGATCTCTGAAAGCAGCTACAGGACTGCTTGCTTGTCTTGCTTGAGGTCTTGTGCATGTACACCTTTTTGTAGCATGTGTACTCCAATAAAACTGTTTTGTTCAATTGATTTTTTTACATTGTAACATCTTGCTTTGCAAATAAATTAAACAGAAAATAGCTGGGATTTTAAGAAGTGCACATCTCTCTGCAAGCAACTAGAGCAGATAATCTTTGTAGTAATTGACCTGCTGAGACTAATTCAAATATTCAGTGGTTCTAATGTCTTCTGTCTTACTTCACCAAAATGTGAGTACAACAGTCAAGAGCAACCACAGGAACTTCTCATTTTCCCAGGCCATTATTTTTGGGTAAGGTAGGGAGGCAGGGAGGAGAGAGGCAGGAAAGATGCTGTACTTGTGCAGAGTTCAGTCTGAGAACCATTTTCAAGCTTGTTTTTGTTACGAAGCTTTGGGGCAAATCTGTTTTGCATTTAAGAGCTGCTGTTACAGTTGTTTCACCTTCATAAGAGGAAAAACCATGCCGGAGGACTTTCTCTGGAACAGTATGCTGCTGGCGGCTGCTGTACGTCACTTCTGTACCTGCTTTTACGACTTTTTGCAAACCCTGAATAGAACAATTTTTAAAACTGTTTCTTCTGGCCTAAAACCACTTCTATTTTTCTCCATGGCCATCTTTTCTTTCTAAGGAAATTACAGTTGAAACATATTTATTGTCATCTCCACTGGCATTTTATCCAAATGTCCACTGAGTGTTCATTTCCCAGAGCCTGTTTTTAGGAGGTTGCCACCTCCAAAAGCACATGTGAAGCACAGAACAAGTGCAGCTGATGAGACCTGCTCTAGCTCTTGTCAGGAGCCTCGTTACCCTCAGTTTGGTGAGCACTGCACCTATCCCTGGGCATGAACTCCTGTCCTGACTATCCCCAGGCGCTGCTGCTAGCCAGACCAAGCATACCCTTGAGGAGAGGTGTGTGGGGTGGTTCAGTACCTCTCACAGGTGTGTGACCCCACAGTGCTGGTGTCCCAGGCATGGCGCCTGGTGATGTGCTGGCCCCCTCAGCCAGTGCAGGACCCCCAGCCCTGGCCCCGGGACATTTCTGCTCCCACCCAGCATGACTTCTGTGGGGTTTCTGCTCCCACCCAAGCCCTTGCTCCCCTTCTGTCATGTCAGCAGCCATCTCTGGTTTTGTTCCTCCATCTGTGACCCCAAAACCGTTCTCTCTTAGGCCTTATCAGAGGCTGGAAGCACAGGCAAAAGCTGGAAGCTTGACTCAGATCTTCTCAATGCCATGCCTACACCAGTACATCTTTCAGTGCTACCTCAAGACCCATGTTCTCAAGATTCAGACTCTGGGCACAGCTGCTGCTAGGGTTGCCAGATGTCAGAGAAAAGGTAAGATTTCCTCTACTTCATGTCTGAATCCCATGCACTTCATGAAAAACATATTGCACATGTCTTTCCCTGTGCTTTTGCAGCTGCATGGCATCTGGAAAAGGAGCTTTTGTACACCTGTAGCTGCATGACCCTATACTGCCCAGTTTTGTGTGCCCATGGTTGACCTGTGTGCTGAAAGTAGTGGCTCTTCCAACTTTTTATGATAAATCACATATCCAGTAGGGACTGTCCCAGACTGCCCAACTTCAAATCATTCACCATAATCTTTCTGTATTTTTGAGAACCTTAAATTCCCATACGTGCCCAGGGCAGATCTGGATGTTTGGAGGCATCTGGTTCTGACAAGTCCTGGGGGAGATCTTCCAAATTGTTCCTGCTTGATATCAGACATGTCACAGAGTATATTCTTCAGGTGAAGGGACCATGAGGTGAGTGGAAGAAGGTACAGAGGTGATGTGGAAGAGCCAGCTGATTCTGCACTGACTCAACCGAATTTGTAATCAATTTCTCTTTACTATATGTAATTTTATTCTCTCTGTTTCTTTATTTTTATCCCAGTTTCATATCTTGCTTTCTCTTTACCTCAGTTCCCCTTGACCAGCTTTTGATGTGTTGGACCAGCATTAGCTGCTCCTGGCAATGCAATCAGTTTAATGATGTTTAAGGATGTTGAGTTCCTGTGACGGGCCAACACACAACACATGTTGCTCACAACACCTTCTCCTCCCTGCAATAAGCAGAGCAGTTCTTGGCTCATGTTGACATGCACAGGCAGAAGGTCCTCAGCCTGTTGGTAGCCATTCCCACCCCCATCCCTCTGCACCATATCAAAGTGCGACAAGTGAGAGATTTAAGAAGTAACAGAAAGAGGGTGAAGCTAATACAATTCAATCATGAGGAAAAAAAAAAAATCTAAGACAGCCATTCATTCTGCTGCTCATAAATGCTTTCTTTTCATTTTCCCTTCTAAAAAAAAAATAATCTCACTTCATTTTTTATTGTCTTCCCCAACTCCATGTGAAATCCACAGACACAGTAATTGTTCCTCATTTCCTTCTGTCAAACAGAAGGTGACATACTGAACAATTAAGGTTTTTTGTTCATAATAAGATACAATGTCTAAAAGAAGAGAAAAAGACTCAATTTTAAAATAGTCTGGAGAGTGAGAGGACAGTCTTCTGTCTCATAGAAACCAGGTCTTAATTTATAGTAAAGTAGAAACCTTTTCTTCTTGAGGACTATTAAATAAATTTTGCCACTCACCACTTCTGATTTTCAGCATTAACACTTGTTGTGGGAGCTAATCTACTTTCTGTTGTCCCAGCCAGAGATGATTAGTGGTATATCCTTAGCTAAAACTTTTTTTTTTTTTTTTTTTCTCTTAGAAATCCTGTCCTCAATGAATACAACCCTTTCTCAATGAAGTCAGTCTCAGTAGTGCCCCGGTTCAGACTGCCTGCACCGTGTGTTACTCCAAAACCAATTACTAAGCTGTCATTGGGAGACAGGCTGTGAAACAAAACCACACGTGTACTGGTAACTCTCTGCACCGCGGTACTCTTTGGAGGGCTGGCTGCTTCAAAAACATCCCACACATAACCTGAAAGACCAGTTTTACTTATTCTTCACTCACTTGAAGTCTTAAACAGCTGAACACAATGGTAGGAGTTTAAATATAATGTATGATATATAGGAAATAATATTCCAGTGAACAGATTAGTCCAAAACATTTTTCAACTTGGTTGTGAACATTGGGAGACGTTTTCCTCTCAATTTGAGCATGAAAAGGGGAAAAATTACTAAACTTGAAGTAACCTTGTATGAATGGCAGATGAGATGCAAGTGAAACATGTTGCAATAAATAAATATACAGTTTGGGTGCTATAATTTTCCATTGCATTAATTTGTCTGAATATATTTAGATCAGTAATTTAGACTGGAAATTAAGGCTGTTTATGGCAACTGCTGTATGTTGATGGAAATATCATTTGATGTGCTATATTTTAAAACCATGTCATTGACTTTTGAAAACTGCTTCAAAGTTAAATGCATGAAATTACTTTACCAAAATAATGTTTTACCATACAATTAAAACATAAAAGATGAAAAGTTAAAGGTCTTGCATATTTTATGCATGAGATTTAATTTTTCTAAGAGCAATTTAACTGACCTGGAATTATTTTTATAGAAAGACACTGATGTAGTCAGAATATCTTAGCCAGATCTTGCTTCCTCACCATTCTCTCTTTAGTTTTTAATTCTGCATTTATTAATACATGCTCTACCTTAATGTTTGACATTTTAATTTTTCAGAGCCTAATTGAACCGTCATATGATTACAGAAAAAACCCAGAGGTCTCATAAAACTCTGTGGGAGCCCTGAATTAATGTTCCTTTCCTAGGAGAACACACTGAAATTACAGATTTTCCTTCATAGCACCCATTGACTGCTTCTGAATGAGCATCTTTGCCTGTGCACCTGCATCTGGGTGACCTTTTCTCTCCCAAGTGGCTGCCCATTTCATCATGAGTGACCCCAAAACCTTCACAAAATCTTTCTTTCTTGTAGGGGTGGGTGTTAGTTCCAGATTTATCCACACCAAGGGTGGATAGCACATAAATGAGTCAAGCTTTGCCAATGTCCTGGGTATCCAGAGCAATCAATGGAAACAAATGATCACTTCCTACCAGGATATCCTACCTCCAGAACTCTTGCTTAGCCTCAGGAGAAGACAGACACGTTTTGTCTGCTCCTAGGGATGAGTAGTAGTGGGAAGAGAATGAGGAGGTGGGTAGCAGGGAGCTCGCTCCTGCAGTTCTTGGTGCTGAAAACCAACAGGCTCCAAATATTGCCCATGGTGGTGAAGAGGTGATTCTGGAAGGGAGGCTGGGATTGTCTTCAAAGGGAAGAGCAAGAGGGTGGGTATTTGAGGGTAGAGAAGGAAACTTAGCACACTAGTGGGGGAAGGAAGCCAATAGTAGGAATAATAAAAACTCAGAATGAAAAATAAATACTCAGAATGAAAATTCAGTAATTCTAAGATTGAATGCTGTTTTTAAAGTAACAAGTAAGGCTTTGGCTTGCTTAAAAATTTCATTTCATTGGGAGAGAAGAGTAGAATGGAGAAAGTAAATTTTCATTAAGTACAGAGAGCATTCATCCTGTATTTTCAATTGTTGACTCTGAAAGGGTGCTCAGAAGAAAATGAAAACCTGAATAACTGCATGAATGCTTCCTGAATCCACATATCTTCTTTCTAATTGAAAATCATGCATGGCAAAGCAGACAGACAACACTTGGAGAAGTAGCTGCTGATTCTGGGTGTCCCTGCTCTTGATTGCCTCTTTTGATGCCTTATACTGTGCAATAAAAATAAGTACATAAATAGGCAGGATTGCTAACTGGCTTGTAGATCCACAAGCTGCAAGTGCATAACTCACTGTTAGTAAGGACACTATTTGTAATTGGTACCCATTACAATGAGCACTACAGAAGAAGAGAAAAATGCAGAGATTGCCATAGGCAATTAACAAATATGCCAGTTTGCCAGTTTCAATATTTCCATCCAATTCAAGTTTAACAGAGACATTATTCCTTATCTTAAAGATTTGCTCTTTTTTTTTTTTTTTTTTTTTTTTTTTTTCAGTGAGAAGTTATCTGCATATTTTTTCCCCTCTTTTTACACTTAAAGGCACTTAAAAATTACTTGAACCTGTAAGTGTGCTTTGATTATAATAATATGGAGAACTCTACATCAGTGCTTTGAAAATCTGTAGGAATGCAACATCACTTTCTAGCAGATTGAAGTCAGATTCTTCCCCTACACTTAAAAGCAGCCATATTATACAATTCCTTCCATAAACTGCATTTTAAAACCATTTGGAGCTTCCTTAAGCCATGATATCTCAGTTGAAAGGTGTTCTAAAAGTTCAGGTTTGTTTAGATCCTCCCTCTAATCTGTGTTTAGATCTTCCTTTTAATTTCTAGGATGTGAGTAATTAATACTCACTTGTTTTTGTGTCAGTTTGTTTTGTGACTTGGTAGTTCTTTTCCCTTCCTGTTGTTTATCACTGAGTCACATCCTCTCAGCCTTTGGTCTAATTACCAAACCAATTTTTTTCTGGTATGATAACCTGAGCTTCCCTAGTCATCCAAGCAGTTTCCCCTGCATCCACCTGGTTTAAAAGTGGTGATGCTGAGGACCCAGTGCTCACGCATTTAGGAGGTTTACATTTTCATCTAGTCTCTTTCTATGAGCCAAATGCCCATTATCAGCTGGTGCACTTTAAATGTGCCTCTGGAGTTTATCTTCCAGTTTAGTTTCTGCTGAATGAATCTGGTGCTCTATGACCACTATGAATCACGTGCTCTATGACCACTCCAGGTGTGAACCAAGGTGTTGTCAGCAGTGATTCACTTAAAAACCACCCTCCTGGTCCAGACTGAAATGCTGCTGTAGACAATCCTTGAAAACACCATGGGACTTCCTTGAGGAACTGGGATATATGTAAGTGTCCTTTTCCAAAACTCTTCATTGTGAATACTGAGGGTCATGCATGATAATTGGTTGTCACCCTCCACCACTATCCATTATAATCAGCACTATGGGTTTTTATGGAGAAGAAAAGGCAGAGATCACTGTAGGCAATTAACAAATATGCTGCTTCTTACTACGCCAAATGTCTCGATATTATTTTTTTCTCATAAGTCAACTAGAATAAAATCCATTTTTAACAAAAAATAATTTTAAAATGCAACTGCTAAAAGGGGTGATCATTTATACATATCAAATGGGCTTCTGGGTTTTTGTTTTAACAGTTTCATTGTATTTTTTTGACTATTCTAGAATGACGTGATTTTACTAGGATCTAAATATGTTGAAAGGCACATTAGCCAAGAGAGGGGAAAAAAGGGAACTATATATAGTTTTACTGTCCCTTTAGGGAACCATTGCTTGTGCTTCATTAATATGCATTTTAGCACAATCTAATTTACTCATATGGCTGGCCCCAGGTGTTTGGAAAGGCAGCTAGAGGAAAATCAGATCATACTAAAATTAGAGACAAGAAATATTGAATGCCTTCACTTTTAGGTCCTTGAAAGGCACATATTAATTATAACTGGATGAATTTATGAAAACTAATACTATGAACAGCTCCAATAGTAACTATTTTTGAAAAATGATCTCTACCAGTATGTGTATTCTAATCAAAGTGCACGGAAAGTGTTCTGTTAAAGAAAATATCTATATACTGCCCCCTCAAAACATTACATTTTTAGTGCAGTGCCCCCATGACACTCTTCTGTTATAAATTTATTCACTGAAAATCACAATACAAAGCTTCAATTAATTTGTACTGTTTCTTGTACAGCTTCAAATGGAGCAGAGCATTAGATTTTAATGGTTATGCCTTGTCCTTCTAAGGAGATTGCATCTCTCTGGATTACAAAAATCCAAGGCCAGCAACACTGGGGAGGGAAAAGTGTGAAGTTGTGGTGAAAAAAAGGTTAAAAAACTGTCTCCATATGGTTCCATTAAGCGCTCTGTGCTTTCACAAAGTCAATAGGAGGCTTTGACAAGCAAGTGCTCACAGCTAGTCTCTGAACTGCTAATGGGATGTAGTGGTGCAATGAAGAGGTTTTATATATTAATTTCTTAAGTGTCATCTTGATTTGTAGCAGGAAGTGTAAGCAAAACAATGTCAAACACAGTGGCCCTGAAGGTGTCTTTAAAGCAGCATTCAGCGGTCTGCCCTTGCCTGTGTGCTCTGAACTCTTCAATTTGGGGAGGTGATTGCCTGGGGAAGAGACTATTTCAGAATAAGTCTTCAGGGCTGAAACAGCCTGAATTACAGTGATAGCAGGCTACTGGAGGGATGCATATGTTGTGGAAACAGTCATCTGTAGTGAGATTCTAATCTGATATATCTGACCTTTCTATAATTCAAAGGTAGTGAGACATCAGCAGAGAGAACGGTAACCACATGAGTAGTAGCACAGGGGCCCATATGACCCATGCTTGGAGAAGCAGTGCTGACTAACACAGCTGCTCCATCAGCTGTTCCCACCCAGGAGATGGTCTACAAGGCTTTGGAAGAGCTCAGCTCTTTCCAGGCTTCATGTATCTGCCCGTAGGGTGCTCTGAAAAGTTTCAATACTCTTGCTAGAAATTTGGTAAGAGATCCTGTAATTTCAGCTTGCAAACAAGTTTGCTTATTTGGAAAGAAGCAAAGTTGGTTCTGTTTCAGACAGGGTATGATTTCAGGAGAAACTACACTGAAGCATACTCACATGCAAATCATTGGATGTTTGTCAGATGCACTGCTCATTACACCTCAGTGAAGCACTACAGACAAACATTACTTTGATGTGATAAGCAGGGTGACATTAAAGATGAATAGTAGAGTGCGCTATTAAGATGGAGTTTAAAACATACTTACAGAAAGGAATAGAGTTTCCACAGAGGGTGCCATTTAAGAATAGTCCATCTAAAGAACATTCCCCTAAAGCAAAACATCAAACAGAAGATAGGAAATATGTTTTAGGCCACTATTTTGGAAAGAAATCAAAGACATATGAATTCTATTAAATCACCAAGCAATTTAAGAAGTAGCTTCCAAATATACATGAAAAATATTGCAGTAAGTGAAAAGGGAAAAATATCCCCTGACTGGAGAAAAATAGAGAAAAGAAGATGACAAAAAAAAGGATAATTCACAAGTACTTTAGGAAAAAAAGTTACACTGGTAGATGGAAAAACATACATATGTGACATGGATTTTGCACCTATCTGACCATAAAACAAGCAAAGACTGTACATAAATATGATCCTCCAATCTTGATGAACTAATTGTGGGACATTTTATAAAAAAAAAGATTGCCAAAGGCTTGTCCTCTCTGTCCTCATTGTTTCTCCTACACTGAGCCAATGAACAAGTTTATAGGAATGAAAACATAGCCTTTAATAATTTAACTACCTGTTAGCAAAAGTACATGTTTTTGCAATATGTCAATAAATCACCCTCCTCTGAGTGTCTCGGTAACATTACTTACATGAGTAGAAATGACCAGAGACTTTAACAAGAAGTTTTGCTCTGCCCTGGCACTCTGGCAGCCACTCATGTGTGACTGCGACCCATGGCCACGTGTGCAGGACAAGCCATAGCTCAAAAACCCAGCAGTGAAGAGGACCCAGGGAGGGAAGCCATCATCCTTTGTGCCAGCCTGCAGCATGCCCAGGGACAAGGCTCTCAGCAAAAGGGACTGAACAAATCCAGAGCCTTCATAAGTACCCCCGTAACCACTGCCTGCAAACCTGCAGCAAGACCCTTCCCCTTGGCCGGCTGCTGTTGTGCCTCTGTGACCAGGCTGCAGCTTGTGGCTGAGGCAGCTGCAAGAAAGGGAAAGTAGAAGGGATATGGAGGTGAGGAGAGATTGGGTTTGGCCTAGAAATGGTGGCTGGGATGTAACGTGACAAGGTTAGTGCTTTAGTCCCAGGGAGAAATAAGCATTTTTTGACATACAGGCTTTCAGCACACAGTAAGTAGAACAGCTGCAGTGTAATACTGTCTCTGTTTTATTTCTTGCTCAGTTCATCCCTTTCTCATTTACATTACTTTCTTTATATCACAAGTTTGAACGCTTATGTGTCTGTTTTTGGAGTCAGTAGTTTGGTTTACATCAGTTGAAAGCAAGGAATATTTTGTACTGCACATGCTCTAGCTAATGCTGCTGCAAGACTCCTTGGAGGTGGCAAGTGGGACCTCTCTCAGGGAGAGGAGCCACACTCTTCTTCCTGGCTGTGCTGCTCAGTTGGATTCTGCAGGGCTTCTTTAATGCCTCTTTGCTCAACACTGTCTGTAAAAATACTGAGAATGCTGTAAGAAAATACATGAGCAATGTTAATTATATCTATTCCATGTGCTTTTTTTGATGAATAAAATCACAGAACAACAATGGTATCATCTAAATGATATTCTGTGCGTCTTTATTACAGTTAGCTATATGGTGCCATTGATATATGTGCTTCTGTGCAAAAAGTTGGATCCACGAATAAGTACTTTCACCCAAGAGTGTGTCAACAGCTAATGGCTCAGGAAGTTGTGTGCATAAAACCCCACATGAATTGGACAGTGAATCTATACTTACACAATCCTTCGATGACTAGTTAAGTGTATGTAATCCTGGATAACGTAGTTTTAGCTAAGGATGAACCATCAATGTATACTATACTTAAAAACAGAGATCTTTAAGGAGGTCATGATACAGACAGTAAACCATTATGGTTTCTGTTCATACAGACAATTGAACTCTGGGAGAATCTAAGAGAGGAACTGCCCCTGAAACAGGATGAATGCTGGACTGTTTACTAAAGAAGCAGATCAAGAAGAAAATGTGGAACAGATAGGCTGTGGATACTTTGTATTACTCAAGTATGGAAAAGAGTTTGTGCCTGAATTATACCATATTTAAACCTGAGTTGTGCACATTTACTATTTGGGTAAGACATTATCTGTGTAGAGTTAACTGTATCTTGGTATATGTAACTGCACGACTTTGTTGCAGAGCTGGGAAAACAAAACTTGTTGGGTTCTTGACCTCACTGACCCCAAGGAACCTATGCAAATTTACATCCATAAATAAACTATGCAATTGTTATTAGCTAGTCATGCTTCATTGAAGTCTAAAATTTCCTGCTTGTCACATGCCAATATGCTGTGAATGGATATTACTGTGTTCAGCTGTAAACTCTGTGTCCAATACATCTTTGCAGAGAGCATCTCTACCCTTGCCTTATCCTGGAGAAGTTTGCAAGGTCAGTCTGAAAGTTCCTCAGGCACCTAAATACAAGCGACTACTTCACTCGGGCATGTGCAGAACCTATTTCCTGACAAACACCTACTGCAATCCAGAGTTTGGATGCTTTTCCACCTCAGAGGTTCACTCCTTGCATGTGCCTTGAGAATCCAAACACCTAGAAGAATAGCAGTAAAAAAGAGCTGGAGGTCACCTAACTCTCTGCTAGCCCCAGGCTGGATGAGTTTGTATCTGCATCTGACCTGTTGCTCAAGACTTCTGGTGATGGAGAATTTACTGTTTCCTCTGGTGAGCTGTTCTAGTGAATAATTAACTTGCTGCAAGAACACGTGCCTTACTATCTAGCCTAACTATCCTTTCTTTGATTAAAGGCTACTATTTTTTTGTCTTATCACCACAGACATGGATAACAGATCCTTCTTACATGCAGCAGTCATTCTTTGAAGTGCGCAAGTTCCTGATCATAACCTCCAACAACAACCCTAACTCTTCCATAACCTTCCTTGTAAGTTCTTGATTTTAGCCCTTGCGTCATTCTCATTGTTACTGTGTTTTCTCTGTTTGGTGCATGCCATTCACTGAGTGTGGTGCCAATAACGCTGCACAGAGTAGTTCAGTTTAGGGCTCCCCAGTATTGAATGCTTGAGAAAAAAATCCAGCGACTTTGCAGGCAATATTGCTGTTTAATTCATTAGTTGACATGGTTGTACTTACACCTGACATTTGGGAGCACTTACCCAGGAACAGGAAAATCTGATTTCTACCCATTCCTGAGCTTGTAGGTGCTTGGATCCACACTGTCCCTGTACCGAGGAGAATGCTCTGTTTTTTAGCTGTTTTAGGTAGCTCTGCCTTCAGCTGTGGTTCATCCACTCTGCAGCTAGAAAAAGAAGATTCACTTGGCCAGAGAAAAAGAACTCAGGTGGGAGAAATGTAACCAAATGGTTATGATGTTAGGGTGGGAATGGCCTCTGGTATTGATGAATTTTTATAGTTATCTGTCCTTTCTTTTCTATTATCATTGACAATCTACGCTAAGAAGTTATAATACACAGCAAACCTAAACAGGTCCCTCTGTCAGACAGGGACAGGACTGATGTGTTCAGTTCCATTTGCACCTTTATTCTGATTCCCCATCTCCAGGGACAGGCATGCCTCAGTTTCATGGGAGCTGCAATAGGTATGATTCTTCTAAAAAAGTACAATTCAAGCATAAAAAACCCATGCATAGGTACTTACAAGATAAAGACCAGAGCCTTAGCCATAATAAATTCACTAAGGTCATGTAACTGGAACTACCTTTGTTCTTCAGAACAGCCTTGGAATAAGAAATCACTGAATAAAAATTCATTCAGGGCAATAGAAAATTATGTCACATATATTGTGTACATATATATAGGCAGGGATGTGTGTGTGTGTGTGTCTGAAAGAGAGACCTGAATTGTAACCTGAATTAAAATGTTAAAAATAGTAGGATCCTGTTTAGCAGAGGTGACATAAGAGACCTCCTTAGTCTCCCAGTAATGCGCACTATTCTTTAATGGTAGATTGCTCTATTTTGATCACCAGTACATCATCATGCATTACTGTGCTTCATATTTCATTCTCCTTTAATTCCTCAGACATACCACTGTATCATTCTACCTTTTGGGCCAGTCATGCTGCTTTTGCACATCATTCTTATGTACTCAGCTAAGATGATTTATTCATAACAAGAGGAGGAACTATGTGTTCACTGTGGGTATAGAGTGTGACTTATCAACACAGTGCCCTTGTGAAAACTCATGTCACTAATCTGTAATGTAACAAAAACCCCACAGTTGATTTGACAGCAGGATAAACAAAAATATATCTTCCTTTCAGCTAGTGAGTTTGATGATTACTTTTTCTTTAAGATCTGTAATTTCTGATATTTTAGTCACAATAGCATTGCTTGATGAAAGTGAGCTCAGATGTGCACAAGAAAGGACAAGTATAAGTGAAAAAAAATTGCAGTGCAATATTTATAAAGGAGTTTAGCTGTCATAAAAGTGACTTAATTATGTAAGATAATTTTGGTACCAGTCAGTTTTCATGAAGCTGGGTGACTGGACTATGATGGGTCTTCTGTCATCAAATTCTTACCACATTTGCCAGGATATCTGGACACACAGAGACTGTCAGGCTCCGCTGCTATGTGTCCAGGCAGCAGGTAGTGAGGGATGGACTGGTGAGGATTGCAGAATGTAGGCAGTGCTGTCTCCAATGGTGGGAAAATAAAAACTTTGAAAGTAAAAGTGAGTTAGTAGATATTAAGGTCCCTTTATATAACTGGGAAATGTAAATTTCCCCAGGTAAGAAGAAAATCCATATTTAATTTCCACAGCATACTACTGACTTTGCATGTGAGACTGGGAAAATCACTTGCCTCCTTTAGGCTGCAGCTTCCTAGTTTTGAATTTATGATGCTGCTCTTTGCCTCAGCAGCCTGGCTTGAGACAAATCAAGACCATTTGTGAGGTGTTTATATAGTGGTGAGCTACATGAAAGGGAAGTATGTAAACCAGAAATGTTATTTTTTACAGAATATTTATTTAAATTCACATTTTCTACAGTCTTGTCAATATTATGCAGATTTAACAGTAGTTTGTTTATTCAGTTGAACTGGTAAATATATAACTAAAAGTAAGAAAAAGAGATCCTATAACTTGGACAAAAACTTTAACAGCATTTCCACTACCCAAATGAGCTGAAAATCTACCAGCATGCGTCTAACTCATGTGTAGCATCAGAAAAAAAAAAAAAAAAAAAAAAAAAAAATGTTATCCCGCACCTGGGTTGAAGTTGTTCCTGGAACTCTGGCAGTGTTCAAGGCCAGGCTGGATGGAGCTTTGAGCAAAACCGATCTGGGGGAAGGTGTCCCTGCCCATGACAGGGGGGGGTTGGAATTAGATGATCTCAAGTCCGTTCCAACTCAAACCATTCTCTGATTCTATGAAGTTTGCCACCAGAGGGAGTCGTGGGAATACGGTACAAGTGGTCGTATTGGCACAGGAAAGGTCATTAGATATTTTAGCGATAAGGCTCAACGATCAAAGTTTTCTCTTTGGCCACAGGTAATTTTCTACCAATTCAACTTGTAAAGAAAATCAGCTTTAAGGTTTGGCTTTTATCTAGAACTGCCTGGCTGCAAAATTCGCTTGTTAAAAATGCTCCCTTGATACTTCATATTCAACCTTCATAATTTGTACAAAGTATGAGCTTGCTCAATAAAACAAAATTGCTAAGTAAGCCACCCAAATTTAATGCTTGAAAACACAACTCTGGGACTGAAAATCAAGACATGCTTTAAATATCATGTACACTTTCACTGAATTAGTATAAAAATTGTGGTAATCTGAAATTTTCCTGACAAGAGCTTTGCTAGTGATAAAGCAGATTACATCTGATTGCTGTAATGGCTCTGCATTGCTGATAGCAGAATGAGTTAGAGAGCATCATGTAACAAATACTTTGGCTCCAGTGATGAGTAGAGGGTGGAAGAAATACAGCGTTGTTATCATAGAATTATTATTTTGACTAGATAAAATGTTTAAAGAGGTATAGGATCTATTCCAAATAATACTGAAGTCCTCTGAACTGCCAGTATGGTTTAAAAGAGCCTTATAACAAGCAAGAACAGAAGCTGATATGATCCGATGCTTCAGCAAGAAAAAGAGAAGTCTGTCCATTTAGTGCCTTCTTTGGTCTTACATACTATGCTTTAACTCCCAGTATTTCTGATATGTCATTTAATATGGAGATGCATGTACACCCCTCCCTCAGGTAACGAACCTATTAAAATTTTAGGAACCCATTCATCACTCATTAAAAAACAGGTTCCCATAGCTGCACAGGGTTAAATGCTGTATGTCAGAAATACGAAGAAACAGCAGACCAAAAAAGAACTCAAATAGCGGAGAAATAGCAATTTCAAGACCTGAGGGTGCCCACAAACACCCCATAATGCTATGTGGCAGGTAAGGGGTGATATTAGGTTATTTTTTTATATATATATGCCTCTGCTTTTCCCTGCCTGCTGCCTATTCCCCCTTCCTACTAACCCACTCACTGCTGCTCCTCTGTAGCACTTACACAATTTTTCTGCAGCTCTCTGCCAAACTAAAGTTCATTTTAAGGCTAGAGTATGTCACAGAGTTGGTGCTGCTGAGTCTTTATGAATTCTTTTTCAGTGTGGGTGAATATAAGATTACAGATTTCCTGCCTTTCAGGAATTATGACATTTTTCCTTCTACAGAACAAACATCCTTATGATCTTACAGTAAATTTGAGGTGTAGAACTTGAAAAACACAAACCAAATCATGAGGATCTTGCTTTTTTGTCTTCCTTTCCATATCTAGCAGAATGGAGCTGCTCTGGTAGCAACCTAGTAACTCTTTCACTTTGAATTATGGCACATATAGAATACCACCTGTTCATAAACACAAATATAACACTTAAGTAAAAAATATTTATAACATTTTAGTTTTTACAACCTTCATACTTGCAGGAAAAATTTTAAAATAATTAGAAAAAAATAATTTTAAAAGGAACAATTGAATATATAATTTGGCTCACCTAGGTTATTGTTAGTATTTCAGACTATTCATACTACTCTCATTCATTTTTCTGGGGCATGCACATGGAGTTTCTTGTAAGGATCCATGGAGGGAATTTCATCACAGTTTGCAGGAGTAGTAGTGAGTATAGTTTGCTGCTGATCCTATACTATAACTCAAGCAAACTTTGTAGGTGTTGCTTTTCTTGCACTTTGTACTGGAGAACAGCAGATTCTGCAAAGATTCATTGATCCTGCTGTACATTCTTCTCTTTCCTGCATTTTGTGCTTTGCTCCAACAAACTGTCATGGGATTCATCTATATATCACAGCTCCCTAGTGTTTGTGGGGGCTTTTATAGGACATATGTAATGGAGCTGCAGCATTGTGCCTTCCGGAGCCCTAGAAGACAGATATACTTGTGGAGGGAAGGAAAATAACTTGACTTTTCTTTAAAATCATATTCAATAGTGTTTACATGGCTCCATAATGCAATGTTAAATACACTTATTGCCCTTACCTGCCCCTTTGAAAATGAAGAGGTATAGTCACATCATTTTAAATTGTCCACATGGAAACTTGTGGCCTATTTCAATTCACAGGCTCAAAATACATGTTGAAAGTTGCAGCTGAGCAGGTATTTAAATGATTATTTTACTTTAAATTGATCAGAAAGGTTTTTCATCAAACAACTTCTGACTATAGTTTTATTCATTTTCAAGTGTTAGTAGAACACGTTTCTCCAATTTTATCAGAGAATGTCTTTAAATTGATTAAATTTAATTAAGTACAAGCGAAGAAAGTGGCTCATTTTTATGATATAAAATTCTTAGTTTTACTATCATTTTAATTCACTCTAGACTTCAAAGATAGAGTATCCATTTGAATATGATATTTTTTATATATAATACTTTATAATGTCCTTATATAAAATATTAAGTGTTCCAATATTAAAAAATCATATTACTTCAGCATAAATACAATTTTGATTTTACATTTTTATCCCTGTTTGTTTCGAGTGATACAGTGTGAAATATTACAATTTTTCACAGAAATGAACATTCTATTTTCTTACAGATTGTATTTTACTTGTTTGAAAAATGCCACTAAAATCCATTTAAGCCTGAAAATATTCCATGTCATGAACAAGAAGTTGATAATGACATGCTTGGTGCCTTGTTAGCTTGAAGATAGTGAATCAGATTCTGTAAAATGCTTAGTTTTGTAAGTGATCCTTAAAACATGACTAGGCCACTTTGTCTTTAGTAATATTTTAGCCAACAGAAGAATTTTACGTATTAAAATATTGCTCCTAAACCTATTTATTTCCCTAAATCAAATGAGAAATGTATGGATTAGGGTTTTTTTGTATGTTTCCTTCAAATTTAGCAAGAAAAACAATATGGAAGATGGGCCATCTTCAGAGCTGATTAAAAAAGCTGAGGTCAGGGAATAACGTGGCTTCTTTAAGAAAAGAAGAATATTAAGTAGCCTTTGAGCTGCACTGCAATGTGACATTTTTACAAGGAACTAATTTGGAAAAAAGTAAAGAGCAGATACTCAGAAGAGACTCAGAAGAGTGCAGCTATTATGCTTTCCTATCAGCTGGAAAATGTGATAATTTGTTATTCTTATCCACAAGAAAGTATCCCTTAGTAGAAGCAAATCCCAGCAAAACAGGTATTGTCTGCTGAGCCTGTCTTCTTAATTCTCACCCTTTATTTTCAGTAGCATTTATTGTTCCTAAGGCCTTGCTTCTAATCTCTTTGGAAAATTAACCAAGATGTTAACAGCTGAGAAAAGATACGAATTCTCATGGGAGGAGATATGAACACAGTCATAGATCCACTCATGAGCAGCTCTTGGATACTAAAGAGCAATTTCCACAGGCAATGAGGTGAATACCAGTACGTCGAACATTTTATGCAAGAAAAGCCTCTGCAGTATTACAGAAGTATTTCTACCCAAAAGGCCACCTGAAAAAATACCCATAAAGATGTTTTTAATGCATTCATTATTGGTGTGTTCTATGGGAGCTGGATTTTGTGCAGCTCTGAACATCCACAGGAGCCACCCTCATTTCTGGCAGGTCTGTTGGGGTATGCAGACACCCATGGAGAGCTGGTGACTTCCCCCAGACCCTGAGCTGCTGCACTGAAATGCTGCTGTCACCTCTGAGTGAGGCTCATCTGGATCATACCTGCTGGGAGAAGGACCTGAGAGAAGGGCAGACTGGACCTGCACAGATATCCCTGTGTAATACCCAGCCTGGTGGGGAAGCAGGAGCAGTGCTTGCATACATGGTACAATTCATGTCTCTCACAAGCACTGCCCATTGCAATACCTTCCTTCACATTGACTGAAGTCATATGGGTGTATAATGCATATATGGCAGCTGCATAGAATGCCCTGAAAAAGCATGCCCATTTCATCACTATCAAAAGGCAGACCAGTTTATTGGGATTCATGGCTGCTATGTGAAACCACGGGTTTTGATTGTCATTCAGGGATGCTGTAAGGAGAAATCCCACTGGAATTCATTTGAAAACTGGTTAAATGTGAGAAGAATCAGGCTCATTTTATGCAGTTATTTCCTGAATGTAGATAAATGCAGATCACCTCATGATCTTTATAAATTGCATTATTCTGCTGATGACCCACTCCCTTGTGGAAAGCTGCAGTCTGCTGAAGTGAGTCGAGATACAGTCTCAGCTGTTTTAATTTGCCTTGCACCTGTCCACTCACATAGATATTAAAGGACAAAGTTTTACAAACCTAAACCTATTCTTGATGGCTTAAGTAAGAAAACAGCCCTTGGGTCTATTTGCCTAACTGAAGTAGCAACATCTTCTGCCTGCACAGTTTGAGAGCCTTATATCAGGGATATTGCCATCCCTCTTGGAATGAAAACCGTTTTCTGGTTAGGTACCAGCAGGATTACTAATGGCTACATTTCTTCCCTTTGTTTGCTTGTTGTGTGTCATCTCCATTGTGCACTGTCTGAGCAATGAGCTGTGAAACTGCATTTGTTCATAAAATGAAATCCAAGTGATTTGGTCCCAATGCAGCAGAAATTCAGACATTTGACTTTACCTGTAAAAGAAGCTTTTTCCCAAGAGTTACAAAGCTGTATTGGGTTCATGTGGTAAGGTTTTGGTAGCAGGGGACTAGGGGGGCTACAGGGGTGGCTTCTGTGAGAAGCTGCTAGAAGCTTCCCCTATGTCCAACAGAGAAAATGCCAGCTGGTGACAAGATGGACCCACTGCTGGCCAAGGCCGATCCCAACAGCGGTAGCGTATTTGTAATAACATATTTGAGAAGGAAGAAAAAAAAACTGTGCAGCGGTGATCAGAAGAGAGGTGTGAGAATATCTGAGAGAATCAACCGTGCAGACACCAGGTCAGTGAAGAAGGAGGGGCAGTTGTTGCTCCAGGCTCTGGAGCAGAGGTTCCCCTGCAGCCCGCGGTGCAGCCCGCGGTGAGGCAGCTGTGCCCTGCAGCCCGTGGAGGCCCATGGCGGGGCAGATCTCCACCTGCAGCCCAGGGAGGACCCCACGCCAGAGCAGGCGGATGCCTGAAGGAGGCTGTGACCCCGTGGGAAGCCCACGCTGGAGCAGGCTCCTGGCAGCACCTGTGGCCCCGTGGAGAGAGGAGCCCACGCTGGAGCAGGTTTGCTGGCAGGACTTGTGACCCTGTGGGAGGGAACCACGCTGGAGCAACTAATGAAGAACTTGCAGCCCATGGGAAGGACTCTTGTTGGAAAATTTCATGGAGGACTGTCTCCTGTGGAAGGGACCCCATGCTGGAGCAAGGGAAGAGTGTGAGGAGTCCTCCCCCTGAGGAGGAAGGAGCAGAAGAAACGACATGAGATGAATTGACCACAACTCCTGTTCCCTGTCCCCCTGTGCTGGTGGGGAGCAGATAGGGAAATCTGGAGTAAAGTCAAGCACAGGAAGAAGAGAGTGGTGGGGGGAACGTGTTTTAAGACTATTTTTTTCTCATTAATCTACTCTGTTTTGATTGGTAATAAATTAAATTAATTTTACCCAAGTTGAGTCTGTTTTATATGTGATGGCAATTGGTGAGTGATCTCTCCCTGTCCTTCTCTCAACCCACGAGCCTTTGGTTGTATTTTCTCTCCCCTGTTCAGCTGAGGAGGGGCAATTATAGAGTGGCTTTACTGGGCACCTGACAACCCACCACAAAAGCAAGATAAAAATAAACGGCAAACAAATAGCAAGAGCCAAATATATGGAATCCAAGTGTGGTCTACAGTAGGGATTTGTAAAACTTTGTTTGTTTGAAAAAACAAACAAGCAAATGAAGAAAAGAGAAGATAGTCCCTGAATTCTGTGATGCACCTCTAAGTGCAAACAACAAACCCTTTTCCATTGGTATTGTCATACAGCAACAGCTCAAAATCCAGAAACAGCTTGTTTTCCGCACTAGGAAAAAAAAAATGACAGAACCACAATTAACAGAGCCTGGGAGTAGAATTGGTCAATATTTTCTTCGAGGTGAGCACACTGACACATCAGAAGCCTCCGTCTTGGCATAATGCAGGCTAATAAACTACAGCCAGTTAACTCTCCAAGAAGCCAACTGGAATAGGCATTAAATACAAGGATTTGAAAACTAATCTCCCAGTATCTTTTCAGGACAAGGCTTTTCTTCCAGTCTCACTTTCCAATACAGCAACTTCCAGGGGCTCCCTTTGTAGGGGCTTCTCTGAGTTCCCTAGGAAGCTTCCTGCTTTCCACCACCCCTGAGTTTGCCATCATTTCTGTGCCCTGCTCCTTTTAAGCATCTCATGGATTGTGTTGACTCTATCCTACCTGACTCAATCTGCAAACCCAAAGCTTTCTCCAACTGAGCAAGCAGAGCTGAGTTTGGGGAAAGCAGTTTCTTTCCATCTTTCCCTCTCTTCTGCTGGTTCCACCTCACCATCTGTGGTACTTCCCTCTCTGCCATAGAGCCACTGGATTCTTTTATATAAAACATACACTCTACTGCACCATTTACTATAAAGAAACACAGATCAAACATCACAGAGGGCAGAAAACAGGGCAGGGGAGCCTTATGCATAGTTGTGAACAGCCAAGTATCCTGCCTCTATGGAGGAAGGTAGTATGGAGGCAGTTAGTGTGAACTGGCATTTGAAGGAAAAATTACTTCTCTTTTTCTCCTTTGCCCAGCCACATTCCTCAGCCAGATGCGCAAAATATTTTAGCCTGGGGGAGACATATGAAAAAAAAAAAGGAGAAGGATTATAGAGACATCATGCTGATGGAATATAAAGGTTAAGACTGAAATAGCTTTCTAATCCAAATATTTAGCCCTTTTAATTTTCTGAGAAAATTTTGTATTTTAGCCCGAGTGTTTTTCAGGGCAAGACTTGAACAAGTTTGCTGTTTGATCTACAAAGACAAAGGCTAAGCCATGTAAAAGCCTTTCATGTCATCTCAGATATCCACCAAATGCTGTGCTCTTCCAGGATCACCAAGCAAAGACATGCAGTAGTTGTGGCAATTTGATGCAGATGGCTAACTCTCATGCATGATGCTCCTGCATCATTCTTGTTTGGAGAGTAGATAAGTGTTTGGCAATATGTCCCCCTGCAGAAGAATTCTTCCAGGAAAGGCACAACTTGGTTCATGTCAGAACTGTGTTTTGGTGTAAGGCTAGTTGGAAGCCTACCCTTTATATACATTTTGTGAATGAAGACAAGCACAAGGCTATATTTGTCAAGTTAGGTGTCAAAAAACAGGACCTCTGAGTAAAAATTATGCAAATGACCCAGTTTTCCTAATCACCAGGGACCTATACTCTGATTGCCTCTGGTGTATTATCTAGTAAACAATCCATGGGAAAAACATTTGACCAGTGCCTTAATTAGACCACTTGTATTTAGGTGAGTTTTGGCAGGCATTCAGCTTGAATAATTTTTTTGCAAAGTTCTAAGCTTGCCAAGGTGGTATTTAGTTATGAACATTTCATCAGCTCTAACACTTTTTAAACTCTCAGAGAAGTTTCTCCCTTATTTTGTTGGAAGTTGCCTTGGGTAGAGTGGAACTTTGGATAAGATGTTAGTGCTGTTAGCTTGAGACCCAGGAGAACCAATTTCAATTTTCAGCTCCACCATAATCTTCCCACATGACAGCTCATTGTTTCTGCTTCAGTTCATCATTTTTATTACTTTTGAAACAGAGCTGAATAACTTTCTAGATTTATTTTCAGACCATGAGTTGCTCAGCTCAGTCTAGGAGTCATTAAATGAAACTGAATGGCCTAAAAATATGGGAGGATAGAATGGGAAGGTTTTGTGTCTCTGGGAAATAGGGATGACACTATTTCCTTACTTAGAGCTGTAAAACATACTGAGATATCAGTAGCTTGGCCATTAAAGTACAATAGCTAAAAATAGAATGTTTGGTTAAACATCTGATACAACAACAACAACAACAACAACAACAAATTATTATAAAATGAAAATCTTTAGTATTTGCTATGGAAATGAGAAAATTTCCAATTTTTCCAATTTTTGGAAATACCATGTCAATGGGTATAGAGTTCATAAGACATTGAAGTTCATGGTTATATAAAAATACACACAGTGAATAATTGCAGAAGATTGGTCCAAATTTTATTGTAAGAAACCTCACTTTTAATACACTGGTGTGGACTTAACAATTTTACAATGTAACCAGGTAACTAAGAAAATAGCCACCGAAGTTGTAAAAAATCCAAAGAATTTGTAATCTTAGTGAATCAATGACAAATCATCCATCCATCCATCCATCCATCCATCCATCCATCCATCCATCCATCCATCCATCTCCTAGTTTAAATATAAGGCTGACATTTCATATGGAAGAATTATGGAGCACAAATTAATCTTGAACATGGTTAAGATTACAAACATCTCTGTGTAATAAAATGGAGGTTTAAAGGCATTGTGAGACATAGTCTTTGGTTGTTCACATAATTTTAATGACTTTACATGAATATATTAATTTTTATGTGGGCTTAATATAAATCACAAATCTGTAGCAAGTTTTAACTGTTTGAAATTTTGGAATTAATCAATTAATATGTGAATTAATCTGCAGTTTTGACCTGTCCAGTTACACTGTAATGGAAGAACATTATGTAATCATAAATTACAACAGAAACCAAATTCTGGGACTAGTCTGACTTCCATATTTTGATCATGACTGAAGTTTTCTGTCTTACCTTGCATCATCAACAATGTAACTCTTCCAGGAGCCATCTCAGGAGGAAACTGAGTTAAAGTTCTTCATTAACACATCTTTCACCTTATGGAGGATGGAATGAAAACCTATTACATCCTTTTTTGGGTCTTATTTTACTTCTGAAAAGACTCTTCACTCCCTATTCATCTATACAGGTGTCCTTCTGAGCCACCTCTCACAAGTTAATTTCTCACTGGGGGTGGAAATTAATATTTCATATTTGTATTTCTGGTTGTGTCCTAGGAACCAGTCAACAGTGATCTGCAACACTTAAGAAAACCAAAACAAACCAAACCAAAGAAACCATACAACATGATTTGGTTAAAAAAATTGACTCACTAAAACATGAGGTACTTGCCTGAAGCAAGAGAAAATTGTTAAAATAAGTTTCATAGGTGTTCAGAAAATAGGTTAACAGTTGTATACAATCATGTAGACAAGAGGTATGGAAAAAATTGCCTACTCCGCTGAGTCAAAATAACAGGGCTGTCTTACTTTTCTTAATATTCCATTAATGTTAACAGATAGCAGTTAAATCAGTCCACAGATATGACAAGCTCCACACCTAATACCAAAGTTCTACAGAATTTAATTTGGACCATATTTACAGACTTTTTTTTTTAACTAAATACATGGAATTTTGAATGATTTATCATAGTCCATTACATTCCAAAGGTTTTTAGAATCACTTAGTTGGACTGTATTGATTATCAATGGTTCTCTTGGTGTCTAATTATACAGTTCTACAGGACTTGACAGACCTTGTCAATGACAAAAACCAGCCTCACTGACACTGAAAATGCAACAGTCTCTATGAAATAACATGGTCTTATTAATGTTTGTTCCAGAACAGCATCCAGATGCTGTCCTTAGTCATGATGGACTTTTACTTAGAGTGCAATGAAGAAACACAATATGGTGCAAAGAGTAAAATTAATATTCTTTGTGGCAAAATTGTGATTTTACTTACAACTTTCATCATGATACACTTACAATTGAACTTGAGTTTACCGACTTACCTCCAGGCTTTTGCAGAGTCCCACCAAGCAAGTAGTATGACCCTACACAGGATTTCTACAGTAGGTAGCAGCACGAGATATAAGACAAAATAATGAAATAGATGTAACTAGCAAGATGATGTAATCATTCTTAAACTCTTAAATAACAGTTGTTGTTAGATTCTTAGATTCTTAAAAGCATACTCTTAAAAAAATATAAAAAGTGCATAAACCCATCTCTTTTTAGGTCGACACTCATATATGTTCTTTAATTTCAGTCTGTGTTTGAATCCTCTTGGGTCCAATAAAATCCATCACACTGATGCTTTCCTAGGCAGAAGTCTGCAAGTGCATGAGGGAAGATGCAAGCCAAAATACAGGAATGTGCTGCTATCAGAATTTAAGTTTAATTTTCATGGCAAAATATTATCAAGCAAATAAAGCAAGTAGACAGCTGTAATGCCTATTGCCTACCCTTCATAACCAATATGATGCATTATTTGTTCTTTATTTTCCCAAACACAAATAAATTAATATTGTTAATAGAAGCAGTAATACATACACACAGAACTTCTCACCTTGAAAACAGATTCATGAATATGAATTAAACTAAAAAGAAATATGCTCTTTGAAAATATCATGAAACATGGTCTTTATCTTTTTTGACATATTTTATAACTTCATACTGTCACATCTTGGGGAATTCAGTAAATTGTTGGCATTAACATCTTGACAAAGTACTTGTTTATAGAAATTTCATATACTTTGGAAAAGGAAAAAAAAGAGAACTGAGATTTTGCAAGCTGTATCCTACCCTATGATACAGCTGGTTTGCATCTGAAAATTTTAGTGAAAATTAAGAAAAATGAGACGGTGAGTACTAACATATATTTCTTTTGACACTGTAAGTGTAATTTCTGGAGTTCATGCTAATATTTTTTTTCCATGATCTCTAAGGTAGCACGACTTTCAATCACCCAGGCAATTCTACAGGTCTTAAGCATCACTTAATAGGAGTTTTATTGAGTGAAATAAAGGTTGTTCCCCCTCTCTCAGTATTTAAGACAAATTAATGGTTAAAATCAACACATTTAAAAATTGGTTATTTTCTTTCAACACTGGATAGATACTAATCAGGAGGGGAAATAGATGAGGTCTGGTGCCTAGGACCTCCAAGTATATGAGGCCATGTTTTCCATTTTATATGTGAGAAAAAAACACATGGACGGAGGACTTGAAATGTGGAGAGGGGCTCAGGGAAGAAACCAGCCATCATGTGTCCGAGTTGAGCAAGCGGAATATGACATATTCAGAATTAGCGGTTGTTTCTGAAAATGTTGACTCATTTTCAAAAGTGTGTGTTTTCCTTCTCTATACAGAGCATACTGTAAGATGATTCTATTCCTAGACAAACAGATGCCAGTAACTTAATTTATTCTTCTTAGATTTCACATCTTATACCGTGTTTGTGAAAGTTGTGCCCAGTTCTCCGTGCTGTTTTTGCTACTGCTGTAGATACTCTAAAAATAACATATGTGAGTGTGATATTTTTAGTGATCAATTTAAATTACCTTGTCATTGGTTGCAATCACATTAATCATGTTGAATGTTTTTGGGTGCTCAAATAAATGTATGTTCCTCCATAGGAGGACTATTATAATTTAATATAAACATCCTTTTAATACAGGCCTTAGTTTTAATGAGAGAAATATAATATATCATTTGTGTGTGAGACTGAGGTGAATTTTTGGAAAAGATTAACTTCTACTCTTTTTCTCAAGTGAGGATGACAGAATAAAAAAATAATATGAAATTGTAGTAGTCTAGATAAAGACAAAAAAAGTTTGCTGTGGGCAAAAGCACCAATGAGAGTTAAAAATCTTGCACCCTGAGACCATTGTCTGTATTTCCTATCTTCGTCTCTACTGGGAACTGGCCATTTTAGGAGGGACAGAGGTGGGGACATGTTCTATGTTATTGGCAGGGCTTCGACAAAACCTGGGTAAAATATAGCTTTTGTCCCCCAGTGGAAGCCCACAGAGAATAGTTACACAGCTGTCGCCTGCCATCACTGGGAGAATCAATCCCCCAGCAAGGAGAGCCGCTTGCATGGCGATGTAATTTGCATATAAGCACTGCTCCCATGGGTAAATTGCCATTATGTAAAATAAACCTTAACAAAGGTCTTCCTTGTGTTATTCACATAGCACAATACGTATTAATAAAAACTCTCTGTTTAACAAAGGGATCTGTCTGTAGCCCAGCTCTTTGCTACATTGCCATAAGCTTCAAATTTAATGGAGGATTCCCAAGTTAACAGCGTTTTCTTATTTAAGGACAAGGTGGTCATTTTCTGTCTTGAAAATGTCTCACACTAAATTCCTATCCCATCAGTTAAGAGATACTTTTTGACATCTTTAAGCCACTGATATAATAATTTCTGACAGCATCAGTGTGCTTTAGCCATTGCATCCTGGAATGCTACTACTTCTGAAAATGTAAAAAATGGCCATGATTTTTTACAGTACATTGAGGGTAAATAACCATATATATTTATTTTAAAGGCATTTTAAGAGTTTAGAAAATGCTGGTTGTACTTCAGCATCTTTTGTTGTGAAAAAGCAAGCTGTTATTTCTGCCACTTGCTGAGAACTGCTGTCTTAATGATACAGACCTGTGCTTTGTGTCAGAGTCCTGAGCCTCACAAAGATTAGGCTGAAAACATTCACATCCTTTTCAGAATTTGGAAAACCTGTCTGTCTCAAAATTATCGTAGTTTCTGCTATTAAAAATATCATAGCAAGGAGTTTGTATACTGCTCTGCTTGTTTTGTTTAATGCAACATTAAGGCTATCCTTAAAAATACTTTGTAAAACCTTGCAGAGGGACAGGATCTTTTTTCATTGCCAGTATCTTGTTTAAATAGGAGCACTCCACCATACATTTTTTGTTGTTGTACATAGAAATTTTTTGTCACTATCTGGACTCATTTCATGAACTCCTTTTTTTAATGAGTGAAGATATCAAATGAGTAAACATGGTTAATGAAACCCAGTATGACAACATTCCCATCAAGGAAACAAAAATCTGTGCATCAAGGAAAGTTTAGGCATTTATTAGGAGCTGGTAATCATCATGGCTCCTTGCTCATAGAAGCTCTATGAATTTGTGATCTATTAATATAAAATCGCAATTCAAATATTTCCTTGCTTTGTATCACCGTGCACAATCCCTTGTATAAATGCTGAGTAAACAGCAAATTTACACTCCATTTACTTGCTGCACTACCTTAGACATCAGAAAAGGCTTTAGTTAATAACAGCACTCCTATAAAATGTTGTAGGGGATCACCTTCCTCTATGAAATCCACTGCACTTTGGTGCAGTATATTTTTTTTCCATATTATTCATCTTGTCCAACACATTCACCCATCCCACTCCCTGTAAAATATCTTTTAAATCAAATCACAGTTCCCAGAAATGTATTTGCAAAGTCTCCTAAAACATTTCTTCCAGGAGTGAAAACTGTATCTTACCAAATTTCATCAGCATAGCACTGCCTGTAATTCTACAAGTCTAAATAATTAAATGAACTCTTGAAAGAAAAATGTACCCTATTTATTGTGGCAATCTGAAAATCTGAGTGTTAAAAGGTACTTCTTACTACAAACTGATCATAAAAGTTATTGGAAATCGAACTGCTTTACTCATGAGCTCTATAACAATCTTTAAGGGGAAACTGTGACAATGCCTGTGGTGACATTATAGCGCTTTCAGTACTGTAGTTCATGAGTAAGGCCTCCAGGCTATCTGAAGTGAAGGACTATAATTCAGCAATGCGTGAGCTGTTTTTATGAATACAATAAAACGTGAAGCTTGTCCCAAACCCTTTCTCTCTGTAAAATATTCTGGACAGGGCTCCGGTCATCCCCCTCTCTCCCAATAGTCACCGTGTTTCTGATCCTCCTAATCTCTACGTACTATTTTGTGAAGGTTAGCCAAGAATGTGGATTAGAAATATTGTTGATTATTTTCTATGCCTTCTAAAATGAAAGCTACTTTTTTCTTTCTTTTTTTTTTTTTTTCTTCTCTCCAAAATAAATAGTTTTAACAGAACACCTAGACATTTCTCTTGTATGGTTACAGCTAATCTAGAAGCCATCACCGTGCCTTTTCATTCCATAGTATTCAGCTGAAAGTTCCTTGAAGTTCCAAAATCTGATTCTTCCTCCCAGAGCAAATAGTCCAAAACCACAGTGAAACTAGCAAATATATAAATATAACAAACTTTCCTTTATATTATCTATAAACAAATAATTCTAATAGATCTGAGGCATAATCATGTTTATTTGTGGGTGGGGTTTTTTGTTTGTTTTTGGTTTTGGTTTGGGTTTTTTTTTTTTTTTTTAATGATGGATCTGTGTTGTCACTACCATAGTGGGATTATTTTTGTTTTGGTTTTAATTATTTCTTGCATCTAGAATGACCTTGAACTGGATTAAGTTTTAGTGATCTGTAATTCTTGGGTTCACCCTTCAAATGTCTTCTTAAAAGAGCAGTAAAACACTTGCTCTACTCTAATCCTCCAATAAAGATTTTAGCAACAGATTATATGCCTCTGTTTGCATCTCCTCTTCTTAAACATTCACCTTGATTTTTGTCAATAAAATCAGATCTCAGAAATACTTAACAAGTAAGACAATTATTTTTATCAGAACTTTGGAGCTGGGGAAATAGAAGGATGGGGTGGTGAAGTGACTGTCTCAAAATCAGCCAGGTGACCAGTGAGAGGACTGAGAACTTAGACTTCCATGTTCCTTTTGACTTTTTACTACAAATTCATTCTGGATTGTGTGACTACTTTTTCCTTAATTTATTAATTTATTTTAGTGCTGTTTTGGAAAAATGACTTTAATACTGTCTACTCTATAAGAACGAGGAGGTGCTTCTGTTTTCTCTCTGATGAACTGCAATGTAAAAAAGTATAACTTCTCAGCAACACCTGTAGGCTTCTCAATAGTTTTCTTTCAAAGTCTTTCAGTTTAGATCATTTTTCCCCAAAGTATGACCCATCAGATGGATCCAGCCTGCCTAACAGTTTTCATGCAGCCTCTTTTCCAAGCATCCACAGGCATGAACAAGGAGTGGGATGGTGGTTGAATTCACGGTTTTGCCAGCCTGTGACGTGTTCCCTGCCTCCTTCGTTCCCTCTCTCCACAGCCGCTTCATCAACACATGACTACATGTGCCTCTATCACATGGCAAAAATGATATCATATCCCATTAAATTAGGCATGTGTTTCTGCTTCTAGGATTGCACTGGCGAAGTGGCTAGATTTCTTGATGTTCTTCTCCCGTGATACCGGTGCCTGTTGATGTTAGTTTGTATGGTGCCTCCTTTACCTTTTACATACAGGGTACAGTACTTACTGCTCCACTGTTAGCAAGGTGCCTCATATGAGAGATGTCTTACGAGATTTGCAAGGTAAACCTGATATGAAAATGTTTGCTTGGCTGCCTTCATAGAAAATAATAAATAAAAGTATTAAGCCAGATCTCTCATTTAGATTAATATTCCTGTCTGGTTCAGAGAACATGGCTTGTCCTTCTGTTCTTCCAGCAAAGTCCTACTGCATGCAAAAGCAATTCCATACCCATATCAAGGCTTTCACTCTGCCAGTCTTTTTACTCAGTACCTCACTTAGGCACACTCTTAAATTTTAAAACTTGTTTAAATATTTTCCTTTTGATGTGTTTATTTTAGTCTGAAAGTAGGAAAATGAACATTTTTATTAGATGGCCTACTTTAAAAAATAGCTTATTTTAAAAGAAGCCGTGACGCATTTTTCATATAATCCTTACTCCCTTCCTAAATCTTCCTGTTTCTTGGAAAGATTCTCATTCCTTTAGTTCCGCTTACCTCTTTACTTGCAAGTTGCTGGAACCGGGGAGAAATGTGTACTGAATTGGGAAACCCAAAAGACTCAATTTTGCAAATCACTTCTGTAAAGACGGATGGGTTTAGATGTGCATTGAAGTACTTCCTGAATTTCATTTCACTGAGAATTTTTTTTTCAAAAGAGACTATAAGATCTTTCCTTTATATACCAACTTTTGTTGTAATTTACTATAGCTGTTCCCATTCCATCAATAAAAGTAAAATGATAATTTTAAGGTTAAAACAGATTTGAGAGTCAGTATATCTAGATCTTTTTCTCATTCTAACAAGGATTTTCCCTGGGACTTTGTTATAAATCACTTGTAAGTACGTCTGTATCTAAACCACAGGCGACTATTGCCAGGAATACGAAATACCTTAGTAAATGGCAGACTTTCTTCTTATGGCCTCATTTTACCTACATATAAAAAGGAGATAACATATTTTATGGAATACTGATGTGTTTAATTTGCCACTCTGGGGAGAACTTTTGGAGCCTCCAGAAAATATTATAGCAATGCTATAGAAATGTGGAATTATTATTTTTCAGAATAATCATCCTTGCTTAGAAAGTTGCATGGAATTTAGTAGATTTGAAATAACAAATGTTCCACATTGTGTGTTAGAAAACATACTTTATTGCTAAGAAGGACTTAGTGAAATAGTATTGCTAATAGTAATTTTGTAGTGTTTTCAAAGCAAAATTATAGTTGATCTATTCATTGGAATGGCTGAGCAAGCCTAAAGAACAATTATAACTTTTTCTTAAATTCTGTATCACTTTTCCTATGAGAATGATGGAACCATGTTGAGATTTTTGAGTCCATAAGGCCTTTTGGGAACAATTCTAATAAAGATTTCTCATAGAAAAATACACAGATGGAAAGGTTTGTTATGATCGCAGTTGGATGAAAACCATCCTAGGGATTGCAAATGGCAGTTGGCAGAAAATATGCAAATTATTTTTCTGATGTAGTATTTTTGGAAATAAATTTGTTATGAGCTATTAATTTTTATAGATACTTCTTCCTTACTGTTTATTTAAGTTGCTTTTTTTTTTAAAGTCATAAAATAACAAAATAATATATATATGTAGAGGCTGAGGTCACTGTCATCTTGAATGGAGATGGGACTTCATATGTTCTTTTATATCTCTGAAGTAACTGAAAGGGAAAATGAAAGTAGAAATGTTCCTTGATGGAAATAATTACTACTTTAATGGTGTACACATGGAATAATGTCAAAGATCGTTTAATGGTGAGTTATCACTTCAGACACTTGAAATCAGTAGGAAACATTGGCAAGCTACATTGAAATCTGTTATACTGAGAGATTATTACCAACTGTGAAAAAAACATTTTTTTTTCTTTCTGTCCCTAAAACGTAACAAAAAAATTGCAATACTTGATGAGAAGAGATCCCAAGTCTGAAAACAGCCTCACTAAAAGAAAAAGATGACAGTGATGATGGAGGTTACATCTATAGGAGGCAGCATTTAGGATCATCTCTTTAAGATGTGACCATCTGTTAAATACACAAAATGTGAGAAAAACAAGAAAACTGACATTTCTAGCAACTGATATCATTAAAGAAATACACATCATGGCATGAAAAGCTAATGAATTCATGTCTATTATCCTCAGATGTTTATCACAGTTCTATAAATAAATTACTCTCAAGTAAAAATTTACTTGGCCTTTTGGCTGAGGTGTTATAGAATCATAGAATAGTTTAGGTTGGAAAAGACCTTAAGATCATTGAGTCCAACTGTTAACCTAACACTGCCAAGTCCACCACTAAACCATGTCCCCAAGTGCCGCATTTATCTGTTTTAAATACCTTCAGGGATGGTGACTCAACCACTTCCCTGGACAGCCTGTTCCAATGCCTGACAACCCTTTTGGTGAAGAAAATGTTTCTAATATCCAATCTAAACCTCCTCTGGCACAACTTGAGGCCATTTGGTGTTGTCCTATTACTTGTTACTTAGGAGAAGAGACTGACAACCACCTTGCTACAACCTCCTTTCAGGCAGCTGTAGAGGGCGATGAGGTCTCCCCTCAGCCTCCTCTTCTCTAGACTAAACACCCCCAGTTCCCTCAGCCACTCCCCGTACAACCTGTGCTCCAGACCCTGCACCAGCTTCGTTGCCCTTCTCTGGACACGCTCGAGTCATTCAATGCCCTTTTTGGAGTGAGGGGCCCAAAACTGAACACAGGAATCGAGGTGCGGCCTCACCAGTGCCGAGTCCAGGGGTAAGATCCCTTCCCTGTCCCTGCTGGCCATGCTATTGCTGACACAAGTCAGGATGCCATTGGCCTTCTTGGCCACCTGGGCACACTGTCAGTTCAAATTCAGCTGGCTGTTGAACAGCCAGCCCCAGGTCTTTTTCTGATGAGCAGCTCTCCAGTCACTCCTCCCCAAGTCTGTAGCATTGCATTGGGTTATTATGACTCAAGTGCAGCACCCGGCACTTAGTCTTATTGAATCTCATACAGTTGGCCTTCCCCCATCAATCCAGCCTCTCCAGGTCTCTCTGCAGAGCCTCCCTACCCTTGAGCAGGTCAACACTCCTGACCAACTTGGTGTTGTCTGCAAACTTACTGAGAGTGCACTCGATCCCCTTGTCCAGATCATTGATAAAGATATTAAATAGAACTACCCCAACACTGAGCCCTGGGGGCCACCACTAGCTGCCAGTTGGATTTAACACCATTTGTCACAACTCTTTGGACCCAGCCATCCAGTTTTTTACCCCACAAAATGTACGTCTATTCAAGCCATGAGCAACCAGTTTCTCCAGGAGAATGCTGCGAGAAATGGTGTCAAAGGCTTTACAGAAGTTTAGGTAGACAACATTCACAGCCTTTCCCTCATCTATTAAGTGGATCACCTGGACCTGCCTTTCATAAGCCCATGCTGACTGGGCCTGAGCACCTGGTTGTCTTGTATGTGCCACATGATGGCATTCAAGATGATCTGCTCTATGACATTCCCTGGCATTGAGGTCAGACTGACAGGCCTGTAGTTCCCTGGATCCTCCTTCTGGTCCTTTCTGTAGATGGGTGTCACATTTGCTAACTTCCAGTCAACTGGGACCTCCCTGGTTAGCCAGGACTGCTGATAAATGGTGGGAAGTGGCTTGGCGAACACTTCCACCAGGTCCCTTGGTACGCCTGGGTGGATCCCATATGGCCCCATAGACTTGTGTGTCGGGGTGTAGCAGGTCACTAACCATTTCTTCTTGGATTATGAGGGCTTCCATTCTGCTCCCTGTCCTTGTTTTCCAGCTCAGGGGGCTGAGTACCCAAAGAACAACTGGTCTTACTATAAAAGACTGAGACAAAGGCATTAAGTACCTGAACCTTTTCCTCGTCCTTTGTCACTATGTTTCCTCCCACATCCAGTAAGGATGGAGATCCTCCTTAGCCTTCCTTTTGTTGCTAATATATTTATAGAAACTTTTTTTTTTCTTTTATGGCAGTAGTTAAATTAAGTCCTAGTTGGGCTTTGACCCTTCTAATTTTTTCCTTGCATAACCTCACAACATTCTTGTAGTTGTCCTGAGCAGCCTGCCCCTTCTTCCAAAGCTCATAAACTCATTTTTTTACTGACTTCCAGCCAAAACTCTCTGTTCAGGCAGGCTGGTCTTCCCTGCCAGCTTGTCTTTCGGCACATGGGGATGGCCTGCTCCTGTGCCTGTAAGATTTCCTTCTTGAAGAATGTCCAGCCTTCCTGGACTCCTTTGCCCTTCGGGACTGCTTCCCAAGGGACTCTCAACAGGCCAAAGTCTGCCTCTGGAAGTCCAAAGTAGCAGTTCCGCTGACCCCCCTCTTTCGTTTTCCAAGAATTGAAAACTCTATCATGTTGTGACCACTATGCCAAGACAGTCTCCAGCTATCACATCACCCACAAGTCCTTCTCTGTTCACAAACAACTGGTTCAGTGGGGCACCTTCCCTAGTTGGCTCACTCACCAGCTGTGTCAGGAAGTTGTCTTCCACACACTCCAGAAACCTCCTAGACTGTTTCCTCTCTGTTGTATTGTAACTTCAGCAGACATCTGGTAAGTTGAAGTTCCCCACAAGAACAAGGGCTAGAGACTGTGACACTCCTCCCAGATGTTTATAGAATATTTTGTCTGCCTCTTCATCTCAGCTGTGTTGTCTGTAACAGACTCTCACCATATTATCTTGTTGGCCTTCCCCCTGATTCCTACCCATAAACACTTATCGTCACCATTGTCAAGCTCTAGACAGTCAAAACATTCCCTAACATACAGGGCTACCCCAGTGCCTCTCCTTCCTTGCCTATCCCTTCTGAAGAATTTATAGCCATCCACTGCAGCACTTCAGTTGTGTGAGTCGTTCCATCATGTTTCCATGATGTCAACTATTTCCTGCTGCACAGTGGCTTCCAGCTCCTCCTGTTTGTTGCCCATGCTGAGTACATTGATGTCCAGGTATAGACAGTATAGACATTATAGGAGGCTGGACACGTGAATCTGAACTTCCCACTGCTTCTAGGACTGCCTCAGCCTAGGCAGTAAGAAGTGCAACACCGTCAGCATCACAGTCACTGGGTAAAATACATAGTCTTTGCAGAGTTAATCACAAATCTGTTCTCTTGACTAACTCTGGCCGTAACAATATAGTTCACAGGATGGAAGAACCACAGCATGGTTGAGGTTGGATGGGACCTCTGGAGATCATCTTGTCCAACCTCTCTGCTCAAGCAGAGTCACATAAAGCAGGTTCCACAGGACTGTGTCCAGATGGCTTTTGCATATGGAGAATCCATAATCTCCTTGAGAAACCTGTGCTGGTCCTCAGTCACCTTTGCATAAGGTGATGTTCAGCCTGCGGCTGCTGTGTTTCAGTTTGTGCCCACTGATTCTGGTTCTGTCACTGGCCACCACTAAAAAGAGCCTGGTTCTGTCCTCTTTACATCCTCCTTTCAGATATTTATATACATTGATGAAAATCCCGACGTGCCATCTCTTCTAGGCTAAACAGTCCTAGATCTTCCAGCCTTTCCTCATAGGAGAGATGCTGCAGTTCCTCAGTCAATATCATGGCCCTTTGTTGGACTGCGTACAGTATGTCCATGTCTCTCTTGTACTGAGGAGCCCAGAACTGAACACAGTACTCCACAAGTGGCCCTACCAGTGCTGAGTAGAAGGGAAGGATCACCTCCCTCAACCTGTTGGCAACACTCCTCCTAATGCAGCCAAGGATACCATTAGGCCTTGCCACAATGTCACATTGTTGGGCCATGGCCAACTTGATGTCCACCAGGACTCACAGGTCCTTTTCTGCTTTCCAGCTCATCAGCCCCCAGCATGTATTTGTGTTTGCAGCTGCTGCTCCCCAGGTGCAGGATTTTTCACTTCTCCTTGTTGAACTTCAGGAGGATCCTGTCAGCCCATTTCTCCAACTTCTCAATGTCCCTCTAGATGGCAACACAACCCTCTGGTTTATCAACCACTCCTCCTAGTTTGTATCATCAGCAAACTTGCTGAGGGTACATTCTATTTCATCATCCAGATCATACTGAATGGGATTGTACACGGCATTAGCCTCTGGGGTACACTGCTAGCTATTGGCCTTCAGCAAGACTTCATAGCATGAATCTCCACCCTCTGGACCTAGCTGTATAGCCAGTTTTAAAACCATCTGACTGTCTGCTCATCCAGTCCATCAGCTTCTCTATCAAGATATGGGACACAGCCTTACTGAGATCCAGGTAGACAATAATGACTGCTCTCCCCTCATCTACCAAGTCAGTCATTTCATCGTAGAAGGATATCCTGTTGGTCAAGCATGACTTCCCCTTTGTGAATCCATGCTTAATTTTGCCTATGCACTCTACCTTTGGTCCCACCACTCTTGCAGTTCTTCCTGCCCTGTTATGAAAGGGAATTTTAATAAATCCTTTATTCTAAAAATGCTTATGGCCATGAGCTCAGGCATTTTCCTAAGAAGACACATGTTGTAACCTGAAGTGCATCAAAGTATCAGTAAGCAAGCTTGATAATTCCTATTAACATTGCTGTAATTAGACAGATTTTAAGATATTAATAAATTATTAGAAAGGCATTATACTTCCATCCATATATAGAAATACTATATATTATGTTTAATTCAATATGCTCTTTTTACCTATATGTTTTTTTGCTAATGCTATGTAAGTTGAATTTCCAGGAACCCTGAGAAGTCTGGGAACCCCGAAGGAAGAATGTGTACAAAGCTATCCTGAACCACATCTGGAAAACTGTGCAGGTCACTTAAAGTAATCCTTCAACTTTTAATTTAATAGTGTGCATTGGGCATCAGCTGAAACTCCATTTCCAAATAAAACTGAGTGTTCTGATACAAATGATGACTTTTGGACTGATGTTTGAAGTACTTGCAGTCAATTTGCCTGTGCAATCTACTCAATTTCCAAGCTAAACCCTCCATTAGAATATTCAGTTTATGTAATGGTTTGTATTACTTTCAGAAAGGACAGCAAGATATTTTTAGGACTGTGAATTGAAATTATGGGATGCCAGTCTTTCAGATTTCATTTAGACAGACTGTGCTATCTTCCATGTAATCATTGTTTCAAAGCCCAAATTTCTTTTGTCATAGGAGCTGCTGTAATTTCCCCCACCAAGATCTCAGTATGAATGACTGTATGATGTGTAGTACAATATATTATTAGAATTAACATATTATTAATGTTGGGTACTGTGAGGTATCGTGAATGTGTGCAAATTTGTTCAGGTCAGTGTCAGACCATATGCACAGGATCCTAGTGTTTCCTGCTTCAGGTAAGTCTTACCTATAAACTCTGCTAGGTTGATTCCAGGTTTTACAGTTGTTTTGCATAAAGCAATGATAACTTGCAGGCTAGTACAAAACAAAAAGAAGATATTGTGTTATTTATCAGCATTTATTTAACTGTGGCATAGTCTATATGCTTCTTGATGAACAAACCAAGAATCTGTAATGTTTTGCTGGAGAAAAGTGTGAACTTTATGTAGGCCAAACAGGATCATCTTCTTAATGACAGCTATTTGCATTGCTTTTAATAAGATTTATTCTTAGTGGCTTGTAGCAGAGAATAAAAGAAACATCTCAGCTCGTTCAACAAGATGTTCCCTAAATAAGTTCACAGGGTTATATGTAATAATGGTATTGTATAGGCAGCACTGTGAAACAAGGCTAAATTTAATGGCACAGCCAAGAAGAATCATGGAGGAACTGCTTTAGTCCTTTTGAATATAGGCAAACATTTTGTTCCTGAAAAGAAATCCTCATATAATTTTTGCCTGAGGCAAGACAAAGAGAAATATAGACTATTAAACGTGTTCTCTTGTGAGGAGCAGATTGCAGCATCTATGGTGGGAGTGGAGAGGAATGGTTCTGCCCCAATGGCAGTGACAGCCTCCTGCTGCTCCTTCTCCACAGAGACAAAAAATGGGATTGGGGAACATAAGAAACAAAAATTTTACTCTAACTGATTAAATTGATGATACCTAGGGCTTGCCCTCTGAATACTAGTTAAGATTGCAGTTCTACAGATCTTTCTGTGTAAGCTGTCTGGTGGAAATGCACATAATTAGGAGATGTCTTGGCACAAGAGCCACACAGAAGCTGCTCTGTTAACCTATGCAGTGAAGGCGAGCTGGTGATGCAAAAAGCCTCCACTATCAACATACAAAGCACAATATAGAAAATGTGCAATTTAATAGTAACAGTTTTTCAGACGTCATTTCATGCTTGCTACGTACCCACATGTAGGCTGAAGTCTTTGCATAACTTAGGCCAACGTCTTTAAGTTGTGTCAAAAAGCAGATGCTACTTATGAGCTTCACACTGGGGATGTGTAGGCTGCATAGTAAAACAGCTAACCAGATAGCCTTAACTACAAAACCTTGCTAATTTGTGAACTATCATCCCCTTTTACCCTTTTCTTATGTTTTATAAGCTTTATGCTTATGCATTTGTAAAGATAAAGGAGATCAAGCCAAACATTTAACACAGTATCATATGGTGTAATGTTATTACTAGCTAAAATAAATTAAAATTATGTCATTGAAAAAACTATACCAGAGAACTAAAGCTATCTGAAAGCATTTTGGTGTAAATTCCTCCAGCTGTCTCTATAATCTGACCACAAAATACTGCAAATATTGAACCAGGCTAATTGAACATGAATATGATCTGCATTACACTTGCTTTTCAACAACTAACTGATGAGTATTTGTCTTGAATGGATACATTTAATTGAAAGAGACACCAATATGAAATACAAGCCTTCAAGAGGAACTAACTCTATGGCTTAAGTTACTGTAAGATGTGACTGGCAGCTGACTGACTGAATTCCCCAGAGGAAGTTTTATTTCTGAAGCAATTTTAACAACTGTATCACTGAAGTGTAGCAATAATCAAGAATAATGTTTTCATAGATTATCTCCTATTGTTTGATAACTAGGCAAAGTGTCAAAAAATTTCATGCCTTAATAAGGAGCTACTGAAGAAGTACAGGACTATTAAGAAATATTCAGAGATGTTACATAAATACTCTGTAGTCCCCAACTATTCTGTAGTTTTATTCACCATAAAAAATGCTTAAGTGGATAGTTTTGAGTTACCTTCATAAAAGGTAGAAGAAAATACTACAGGAGGGCAGGCTACTGACCAGACCTAACATGTCAGATATTTGGGCTATGGCCCAGAATGTCAGAGACTGTGATGACACCAGATATCTTGCACAAAGAAACCAGTTTTTCAAAGTCACAGAAAGAAATAATGTTGGCACTTCTTTTTCTTATCTGATGATAAGGAAGGATACAACTTGTAGAGTGCAAGTGGGTAAATTATTGCTTGGGCTAGTAAAAATGCCCCTTGTTTAATTAAAACAGAAGTCTTGTTGATAAACAGGGCCCTTTAGCCCTGCCTTTTAATTTATCAAGAGAGAATGGGACTAAACTATGAATGAGAATAGGAACACTGTTATAGGAATGTGGATGACTTGCCTGATTGTACACTGACAAACTAATCAGTGAAATTCTGCAAATGATCTGAAAGACTACACCTTCGCATCAGTTTCATCTAGTAAGTTAAAAAAAACTACCTTTTTTTTTTTTTTTTAAATCTAGTATTTACCTCAATAATAACTTGGTTAAGTGCTTCTCAAAAGAGTAGGTAACTGAGTCTAAAATGCTCTGAATGACTAAAATGCATGATCTGTACTTGTATTTCACCCAACAGAAAGCCCAGCAGTTACACCAGTCAAATTATACCAGTCAAATTAGACTATTGAAGAGGGAGAAATTCATTACACCAAGAAACTATGCTTCTATACAGTAGATACTATTGTAAAGGAGCCTCAGTGGACTAAAGCCATGAATCACTCATACCTCATGGTGAAGAGCATGAATGGCCTCTTAGAATGAATAGGACTCTTTGAGTTGGCCTGAAAGCTAAAAATATTACCTGTATTTCAGCCTTTAGATAGAGTGCCAAAAATGCTCAGAGTACTGTCTGACTTCCAATGAAAAGGGATTTTCTTTAAAATTATCAACAGAATGTTGTAGGCTTTTACATATGATAGTCTTGCATATATAAATGAAAAAATGATGCTGCAAGAATTATCAGTTGTTAGTTGGCAGAGGTGGAGGCTCTCTCCCTGCGGTAGGAAAATGTTATAAAGCAATAAAACCAGGTTCATCACATGGCACAGAGTACAAGCCACCATGAATGTTACTAATGTTGGGGTTGAACCCCACTTAGTAAATAAGGTCATTTTGAACGGATCTGATACCTTCTGAGGAATAAATATCTTGTACACTTCCCTAATATACTCAGAACAGCATAGACAATCCTGTCATTCCACCAGCACAGCAGCTTAACTGGCATGAAGTAAGGACCTGCATCAGAAAATATGGTTCCATTTTAGTAGCAAAACCCTTTGCATGGAGTCAGCAGAAACAAACATGAAAGTTTGAGTTTGCAATGAAGTTGTGATAAGACGGAGCTGAGTCATTGCCTCTTGAAAGTATTAATGTTCAGCTCTAACTCAGTCTTCAATTAGCTTTAATTTCTTGTCTTCTTCAAGAATTATTTTAGCTATTGCAGTTCTCTGCTGCATGCTTTAGCTAAAACAGAGATCCCAAGAATGAGAAAACTCAGAGAGGTAAGTGATCAGCCAAATGACCTGAATGCTGGGGTTTAAAACTGCTGCTCCTCTTGGATGCCAATCGTACTCACACCATCTCCCCATTACTGCTGCTGCATGTGTACCCACAGTACAGCACCCCTGCATCAGGAATCCTCCCTAATCACAGGCTGTGCCTTTGTGGACAGATGAAGAAATAATATTACAGTTTGACAGGACTTCTCATCCTTGAGGTTCTGCTCCAGATCATGTTTGTTACTCCTTGAAATTTTTTTCCCCGGTTCAAATGCACACAGCTATGTAAGACTGTACCAATGACAGACCAACTGACAGTAACACAAAATACACTCAGTACGTCTGGATAGTTTTATACGAGGCCGAACAGGTCATTTATGTACTCTGTCCTTGGACAGGATTAAGCAGCATGTAAATCCAGGATCATTAAGTGGCAGTAGCACTGTCTTATAACACAGAATAGAAGAAGCAACAGTGAAACCTGGGAGCTCCTTTGGTTTTAACTGCAGAAGCAAGTTGGGACTAAGCACAAAAAGAAGAATCTAAAAGAAAGGTATGATAAGATCTAATGCCATTTAGCGTGACAGTGGCATAAAAAATGTAGGACAGAAGACATCTGTGATGTCTCTTTGTGTGTATATTACTAAGGATACCTCTCAAAAGCTTGCCAGTAAACATATACTCACATTTTCCAGAGTTGTAAGGATGCCTGTAAAAAAACCTACCTGTTTCATCTTATCTGTGAAAATGGTTCATTTTTAATGATAATATTTTAAATAATGAATCACTTTCAGAGCTGAGAACAAGCAAAGGCATTTTTGATTTGGTTATTCATTCTCTTTATTTACAGAGGCCATGTCGGAATTCAAATTAATTTAAAGTGGCTGTCTTTTAAGATAGAAAAATGTAAACAACACATATAAAATCATTCCACTTATGGCTTAAAAAGACATATGCCATATCAAAATAATACTAATTCTATATTTCTGCAGCTATCTTATTTTTTTGCCTTCAGACATTAGCCTGAGAAAAAATTAGATTTGTTTTCCCACTATGATTTGATAGGAAATATTAAGAAGTCGATTTATCAGGAAATTTAAGGTGTTGTTTCCAAACAGACTCCTTTTGCTTGAAACAAATTTATTTCAGGAACAGAAAAATGCATATTAGTCATCAGAAGCTGTTTATAGATGAGTTTAAAGTGCTATCAACTAAATGATTCTCATCATGTAGACTAAATTCCAGACCAATAATGCAGAAAGGAATTAGTGGCGGATGGATTAAATAGCCAGAGGTAACTGAAAACGAGGAAAAGTAACAATTTTCATTTGGCTTACGATATAAATCCAATATAACGGTTTGTATTTTCTAACTTGGTGTGATCCAAAACTTACTTTTGATACAGAGGCCAAAATTTAAAAAATTACTGCTTATTTTAGATATGTATTTCATGGGAGCCAAGTCAGATCCCGAATACATCAGGTTTTTAAACCTGGAAATAATCCTGACTTCAGTTGTTACTGTATCAGTGAAGCCTCCTAGTGTGAAGAGGGAAAGCTGATTTTGTTGTGGGTTTTTTTGTTGGTTTGTTTTTTTTTTTTCGTTGTTGTTGTTTTTTTAAATGGGTGATACAAGAAAGCTATGCTTGGGCTGAGGGTGGATATACTCTGCGCTGGAACTCAAGGTCCCTCTCCCTCAAACCTCAAGGGATCTGCTATGCTATTCAGCAGTTTCCTTCCAGCCTCTGCATCCAGATTTCTACCCCTTTGGCACAGATTGCCAAGAGTCTTTTTCTGAGACTTAGCACTCACCAATGTTCTTCTAAAGGTGGAGCAAGTCTCATGGTTTCCTTTTACACCAACTGCTGTCTTCTGTAAAATCAGTCTAACAGTTATCATGCCTGCTCAGGAAGAAAGTTTAAGTTTTAGTCTCTCTTCAGCCTCAGTGATACTAGTCCCTACATTGAACAAAGGCAAAGCTGGAGGAAACTCCTCATCCTTCTTGCTCTGTATTGATCTCACATCAGCCAGAACTAGATGGAAAGCAACACACTCTCCCTATCTCACCCGCCTCTGACAGCCACTGCCAAGACCAGAGATCAGAACCAGAACTCCTCCCACTGCAGTTGTAATAATGTGTTTAGTAATGAACTAAACTCTGCTGCTGCTCTGTGTTAAGCTTGACCTGAACTTACATAATAGAGTGGGCCTGAGAAGGACATGGACAAGTCATCTGTGAGTCTTGACTGAGTAAGGGCATGAGATAAAAGTAAATTTTTCACTCCAGACAGCATGGTTGAAGTTTGAATATCGCATAATATTAGTATCACTGATTATTTTTTATGATCCTCAGAAACAAGAAAATGTAGGTGTTGATAAATTTACTGTGCCACTACTGTTGTGGTGGGTTGACCCTGACTAGACACCAGGTACCCACCAAAGCTGCTCTATCACTTCCCCTCTTCAACTGGACAGGGGGAGAAAAAAATATAACAAAAGGCTCATGGGTCAAGACAAGGACAGGGAGAGATCATTCAGTTACCTTCATGGTCAAAACAGACTCAACTTGGGGAAATTAGTTTAATTTATTACCAATCAAGTCAAAGTAGGATAATGAGAAATAAAACCAAATCTTTAAAACACCTTCCCTCCACTCCTCTCTGCTTCTCAGGCTTAAATTGACTCGTGATTCTCTTTCCCTCCTCCCCACCAGCAGTGCAGGGGGACAGGGAATGGGGGTTGTGGTCAGCTCATCACACCTTGTCTCTGCCACTCCTTCCTCCTCAGGGAGAGGACTCCTCACACGCTTCCCCTGCTCCAGTATGGAATACCTCCCATGGGAGACAGTCTTCCAGGAAATTCCCCAGTGTGAGTCCTTCCCATGGGCCGCAGTTCTTCACAAACTGCTCCAGCGTGGTTCCCTCCCAGGGGCGCAGTCCTTCAGGCACAGACTGCCCCAGCGTGGGTCCCCCACGGGGTCACAAGTCCTGCCAGCAAACCTGCTCCAGCGTGGGCTCCTCTCTCCACGGGGCCACAGGTGCTGCCAGGAGCCTGCTCCAGCGTGGGCTTCCCACGGGGTCACAGCCTCCTTCAGGCATCCACCTGCTCTGGCGTGGGGTCCTCCCTGGGCTGCAGGTGGAGATCTGCCCCGCCATGGGCCTCCACGGGCTGCAGGGCACAGCTGCCTCACCGCGGGCTGCACCGCGGGCTGCAGGGGAACCTCTGCACCTCCTCCTCCTTTTTCACTGGCATTGGTGTCTGAAGAGTTGATTCTTTCATATATTCTCACTCCTCTCTCTGGCTGCAACCACTGCTGCACAGGTCTTTTTTTCCCCTTCTTAAATATGTTATCCCAGAGGCTACCACCGTCACTGATGGGCTCGGCCTTGGCCAGCAGTGGGTCTGTCTTGGAGCCAGCTGGCATTGGCTCTGTCAGACATAGGGGAAGGTTCTAGCAGCTTCTCACAGAAGCCACCCCTGTAATCCCTCCACTACCAATACCTTCCCATGCAAACCCAATACACCTAAGGAGCCAGGCATTGCCTTGAGGGCTGCACCACTGAGATGAAGTGATTCAGTTCCACCGAAATCCCATGTTAGTGCCCACGTGCATTGTTGGACTGCGCACTAGCACCTTCCCAAGTCACACAGAACACTTGTGCAAGTTTTGTGGGTGTGCGTTCAGCAGAAAGTTGAACCTACCTCTGTGCCCTAGACTAACACCCCAATATGCACATCCCTTTGCTTAAATTCTGTGTTCAGCAGTTGCTTGCTAAAACATTAGGATTCCCACATTTTTTCTACTGTTTTTTTGTACTGAGCAAAAAGCTACACTACCTTTACAGTACTGCTGTAAATTTATAGCTTGCAGAGCTTGTCGAAATCCTTTGGGATAAAAGGTCCTCTGTAAATGCAGGTATTTTATTAGTATGCAAGGGAAAATATATTGAAGTACTAAGTAAATATCTGCAGGGTGCTAAGCAAAGGCTAACTATCACTGCCAGTCAAACTAGGACAGTGACAAATGGCCTGAAAGAGATACTTTCAGGGCAATAGCAGATGCTTTAAAGCTGGATGAGGCATTGAAAACAGACACTTAAATCCTGCTGTTTTATAGGGCCTTTCTTACGTATGTGAGTGAAGCCACCAAGAGGGTGATATGCTTATTCCTCTCTCAGAATTCTCATGGTAAAAGAGCATCAAACATTTACAACAAAAGTTTGTACTAATGGCAGGGGAAAGAGGAGCCAAAGACCTATACGCTAAAGAGAACCCATTAAAGATTTTTGAGATTCTGAGAGTGTTTGCCAGCAGAGGTAAAGCTGAGAACTGTGAGAGCTTTGTAGACTGTAAATTATAAATTGTCTTCTGTGGTTTTGCCATCTAACGTCTCTCTTCAAAAAATGTATTGGCTGCAAGTAAATTAGATAAGGATACAGCATCTAGTATTGTGACAATGTTTTCTTGTGGAGGCCAAACCTCTCTCATCAAATAAAGGCTTTGGCAGAATTGCTATTATATTTAATGAATGAGAAAATAATATATAGCCAGGTTAATATTCTTCCAAAAACTTCTATTATAGGCCACAGCTAGGGGAAAGGACACTGTATTAGTGACATGTGGCAGGAGGTCAATCACTGTGCAAAATCATTTCACCAGGTAATATTTAGTGCTCAAAACTTCATCTGGCCTGCACTGATTGGAAGGCAGCCTGTATGTGAAAGTCTCCAGAAAATGCTGGTTTTTTTGCAGTGGGTTACTGCATCACAAATGTTATCTTTTGCATTTTTGCCATTTCCAAGCTAACAAACAGTGATGGCTTTGCCTTTTTAGATACACTAAGTTGTCCAAACCTCAACAACACCCTTCCTAGGGACTAAGTTATTTTAATGGAGAAATTTAATTAAGATTTTTCCCCATCTTATTTTTGCAAGCTGGTGCACTCCTAGACTTATTGATGAAATATTATGGAAACATGCAGTTTCCTTAGGAATGCTTGCTTAACTAGACATGTGAAATATTAATGTTTTAGGACATTTTGTTCTAATGAGATTAGAAAATAATTCTGCTCATACAAATGATTAAAGCAGGGTATGATAAACATACAGTTCAGATAAGCACCAAGACTCTAAAATGATTATCTAATCTGACCTTTTCTGTTTCTTTTGTTCACCTGGCACTGCATAGCAGCGATAGCAATGAGGGGCCAAGTCATGAGATCCTTTCTTTAATTTAGACTGTCCTTATTAGCTCTTGCTACTTCAGAACTACTCACTCCAACAGGGCCCCAGCAAAAGACACTGCATTCCTAACCCTCCCTGTAAACACACCAACCCATCAAGGCATTTTGGTAGAGTTGCCCTTCTGCTGACCTATACCAGTCAGATCTTTCAGTTGAATATATTCTTTTTTCGCAGGATGGGATTAAGCAATAGCCTCAAACAAAACAGTTCCTCTAGCCTTTCAGGCTTAATAGTCTTTTCATAAATTTATTTTAAGTGCTGCTGTGGGCTTCTCTAAATCTTGATCAGTTTTTCAACACTTATCCAGCCAGAAATTGGTCACAGCATTCTGGTGGCAGTCACATCCATATCAAATGTGGAAGTGAGACAGTCTCTTTACTCCTCTTCCACATGGCTTTGTTTAAATACTGAAGGATTTCATTTGGCCCCTTCAGCCACACTTGTGCACTGGGAACTGGGGTCTGGCTGATTACCAGGACAGTAAGTCATCATTGGAGTGATTGCTCATTAGTACAGAGCTCCTGATCTAGGCCAATAAACTGAACAGAAATGCATACTGTTTGCTTGTGCCTGCTCAAAAGCACAATACAAATTCTATCAGTGACCTGTCAGCCTCATTGTTTATTGCTCCCTCTATCCCTATTAACTTTCTCAATCATGATTTTTTTTCCTTACACATCAATGATGAAAAAATGAAGCTATCCAAGGCCAAGAACAAATCCTTGAAGGCCGCAATAAAAATTTTTCTATTTGATGAGAATTCAGAGTCTAGAGTTTCATGCTGTTTGTTACTTAGATCCCAGTACTTTCAATCAGTTATTTTTGTACCCTGTTTCTTAACCAGAAAGTTGTACAAGTCTAGGTCAAATGATGTACCAAAGTGTAAGAATGTTACATCTCCAATATTGCTTTTCACAATTACATTTGTAATTTAGTCAGAAGTACTGAAGTATAGGTCAATTAAAACTCTTCTTCATTGGGATTACTCATTCATTAACCCTTGGAATTAATTAATCCCATTAATCCCATCCTTGGAAATAATTATTGTCAAGTTTTTCTAGATGTTCCTTTATCTATCCTGATACTGATACCAGGCTAATCAGTTTGTAACTTGAGTAAACCCCTAGAAGTATTCACCCAGCATAAACTCTTTTTGCAGACAGTGGTTCAAGATTACCAGTAGATATTGGAGTTTATCAGATAGGCTATAAACAAGGACACACACCTCTTAGCTAAGAGCTATAATCACTAGGCTATAACGTCAAATTCCTTTATGCTTACTTTCCTTTCAGTTTTATCAGTCTTACAGCACTGTTTAAACAATGACTCCACTTAAACAGATTATTCCATAGTCTCATCCTGGTGCATGGGATGAAGAAACTGAAGGATTGATTTCATTCAAACCAGGGAGGGATTGAAAGATCGGATCTCTAATCATCCCCAGAGCCCTGTTTTAAAAGAGTCAGGCTTCCTCAGGTCTGGATCTGACAGGACAGGACAGCAACGCCTCCCAAGTCAGGAGATCAGAAGAGTGTTTCTGTGTCTGTGGTCACTTACCAGTGAGCAATTTGGTCACTCTGTAGGCTTTCTTGGTTGCCCTCTGGGTAGGTACCTTCTTCCCATTAATTTGATATACTCTCTAATATATGTTGCCACTCCTCTGAAACGACGAGTATGAAAGAGTTGGCTTACCTTTAGGCATTCCAGAGACTAAATTATGGTCATCTTGATAGCCGTTTGGGTTCTCTACTTGATATTATTGAAGTCAAGGGTAAAAAAATCATTCACCTTGCTGGCAGTGTGCCTAGATGATAGTTCACATCCTCAACTGTATATTGATTTCACTGATATCAGAGGACCTATGACAAATAAGGACTTGTTTTTAGCCTATACTGGATAAATATTCAAATAACTGTTCCCTTTTTTCTAAATAATGCCATTCTATTTCTAAAGAAAAATTGTAAATTGTTTGAAATTGAGTTGAGATATTATTAATCTTTCATCTCATACTTCCTAGTAAAATGAAAGTAGAATTTAATAACTATACTTTAAATTGTACTTAATTTTGGTGTGTTGGGGATCTCAAGATTAAATTCAGTGTGGCCAATTCAATTAGATATACTGTAGACCTTGGTGAAGATGCCAGCTTCTGGAGAACATAGTTATTAATCACTCTGAGCCACATCATGTCCTCTGAGTTAGCTAAATACATACACAGAGCTGGACTTAAACTGATATCCTTGAGGACAAGGCCTTCTGCTCCTTCAATGACTAGACAATGATAAAATGCTGTCAGTGAGAGAGCTTAACTTCAGACAAATTTGACTATCCAAACCTAGAAAGGAATGCTTTAAAGATTTCGTACCTGAAGGTACTTAAACTAGAAAAAACCCTGAATATCTCAAGTAAAGCTGGCATCCACCAAAGTGTGGCTGGATTACAGAGATAATTGTCTAAACAATGAGAAGAAACAAAGTAATTCTTTCAGTGATTTCTGATCACTGGTTTCTACTTTGGCAATCATCTTATCTGGAAGGACACTCAGAAATAAGAAGTTTAAACATTTTCCAGTGTATCTGTACACCAAATATAAAATGCTGTGCATAGTGAGCATGGGAGGTGAAAAGTTCTTCACCTTGGAAGGAAAAGAGCTCCCATTTAGAGTTTTAAGATTAATTATTAATGAAAAAGTGAAATAAGTAAACTTCTGAATGCTGTATAGAAAATTAAGATTTTCTAATAAAACATTGAAGCAAAACCAAACACTTGAGGTCTCTCTGAGCTATTTCTATTTTAGAACAGGAATAAAGGGATCAATCTGCTTCACAAGTCATCTTCCAAAACCAGCCCTAATCCATGGTCCTAAATTCAGATCCTATCTCCTACCTAACCAGGACATGAGCTGCACAAACTATGTATTCCAACTTGTATTCTGTGAAGAGGAAATTTTTTAATTCCAGCTTCTGTGTCATAAATTTTACAAAATAAAGTACTTGGGAAATTCATAGTTTGTTAAGGGAAAAACAGCTTTTAAGATTCTTTTTGATACACGCATAAGCAGATCAGCAAAGCTGACCCATGTTATCCATTTGGATCTGAAGTGAAATTAAAACATGCTATTAAACTTGCTCATCTGAACTAAGGATGAAACCTGCTAATTATTATTAGCTCTATTATATACTGCAGTGTTGGCATCAGTATTTCATAACTAGTCTCATAGGGTAAAATGTATAATCATTTATCTTTCTTCACTACTTGCACAGCAGTCATCTGCCTAAAACACTTAGATGAATTTAAATCTTGTAGTGCCAAGCTAGTTTTTATTCCCTGAGCAATGGAGAGAGGACAGTAGAATTTCTGTGTTACTGTGTAGTTTGGATATACTTTCCCATATATGTATCAGTCCTGCAAACATTTATGTATACAATTAATTGCTTGCAGCTAAACAATTGTTTATCTCACTGAGGCTAAGACTACTAATGTTCTTATTTGACATTTTTACATTTTTAGCACTCTAAATTCATTCTAATTTCCCATTATTTCTAGAGTTTACTTTGCTGTGTGCTTATTATTAGCAGTACAGAAAAAAAATGTAACTTTTCTTCCCTTCTTTATTACAGAATCACACAGAATAATCAAGGTTGGAATAGACCTTGAAGATCATCCAGTCCAACCATTGACCTAAAACTGACAGTTCCCAACTACACCAGATCCCTCAGCGCTATGTCAGCCCGACTCTTAAACACCTCCAGAGATGGGGACTCCACCACCTCCCTGGGCAGCCCATTCCAACACCTAACAACCCATTCTGTAACAAAATGCTTCCTAATATCCAGTCTAAACCTTCCCTGGCGCAACTTGAGGCCATTACCTCTTGTCCTATCACTTGTTACTTGGTTAAAGAGGCTCATCCCCAGCTCTCTGCACCCTCCTTTCAGGCAGCTGTAGAGGGCGATGAGGTCTCCCCTCAGCCTCCTCTTCTCCAGACTAAACACCCCCAGTTCCCTCAGCCGCTCCCCGTACGACCTGTGCTCCAGACCCTGCACCAGCTCCGTTGCCCTTCTCTGGACATGCTCGAGCCATTCAATGTCCTTTTTGTAGTGAGGGGCCCAAAACTGAACACAGGAATCGAGGTGC
>NW_020799092.1:53863645-53883828 GCF_003259725.1 Athene cunicularia
CCCTCGAGCAGATCAACACTCCCACCCAACTGGGTGTCAGCTGCAAACTGACTGAGGGTGCACTCGATCCCCTTGTCCAGATCATTGCTGAAGATACTAAACATTTGTTATCCTTGACTGCTGAAGCCAGATTAATTACTAGCTGGGCTTTAGACCTCCTGATTTCCACCCTGAATGGCCTCACAGCATCTTTGTAATCACTGTGAGTGGCTAGCCCCTTCTTCCAAAGGCTGTAAACTCTCCTTTTCTCCCTGTGTTGCAGCCAAAGCTCCCTGTTCAGACAGGGGGGCCTTCTCTGCCACCAGCTTCTCTTACAGCACCTGGGGACAGCCTGCTCCTGTGCCATTAAGACTTCCTTCTTAAGAAGAATAAAACGTTTATGATACGTTTTGGCTTCATTCAGTGTGTGTGTGTGTGTGTGTGTGTCCCCCCCCAAACCATGGGGAAGCTCTCACAGGCTTAGGTACTAGACCAAGCCCTGAGTGAATCATTCAGAGTTTGGTTTCTATGATCAGATATTCATATGCCAAGAAATGACTGCTTCCCTTTTCTTGCCATTTCTGTTTGCTGCAATCCATTCCCCTCAGTCTACTGGTATTCAGATAACCTTTCTTTCAACTACAGTAACACAAGTCATTTATTCCCAAGCCTTTATTTCAGTTATTTTCAAACACTGGCAGATACTATCCTGACAATATTGAATTGCATTATGAATTCCTGTCAGAGGGAAGAGCCCCAGGCACTGGGTCTGACCCCCAGGCTGGGGTCTGACTATCTGGAAAGCTGCTTTGCAGAAAAGGCCCTTGGGATCCTGGTGGACCCCAAATTGAACATGGGCCAGCAATAAGCCCCTGTGGCAAAGAAGGCCAACAGTGTCCGGGGCAGCTCTAGGAGGAGCATTGTCAGCAACTTGAGGGCAGTGATCCTTCCCTTCTACTCACCACTGGTGAGATACAGCTGGAGTGCTGCACTCCCCAGTACAAAAGAGACACGGACATACTGGAGAGAATCCAGCAAAGCACCACAAAGATAATTAAGGGCTTGGATCACCTGGAATATGGGGAGAGGCTGAGAGAGCTGGGACTGCTTATGTAGGGATCTTATCAGTGTGTATGAATGCCTGATTGGGGGAGTAAAGAAGATGGAGTCAGACCCTTCTCAGTGACAAGATAAGAGGCAATGGGCACAAACTGAAAAGCAGGAAATACCACTTAAAAATAAGAAAAAAACTTCTTTATTATGAGGGTGGTCAAACACTGGAACAAATAAGAAAAAACTATTATGAGGGTGGTCAAACACTGTTCAGGTTGCCTGAACAGACTGTGGACCCTCCATCCTTGTAAGCACTCAAAACTTGACTGGACTCTGGCCTTCCACAACCTCCTCTAGCTGACCCTCCTCTGAGCAGGTGTTTGGACTAGATGATCTCCAGAGGTCTCTTCTAATCTCAGATTTTCCATCATTCACTTTAATAGAAAAATACTGAGTGGAGAAGGTATTGGAATGTGGTTCTTGCATACTTGAATCCAATTCTGTGCATGCATATTACTGAGAATAGTATCTGCTATCAGAAATATCAGCAATGATGAGTTGTTACTGGTTATAGGCTGTATTTGCAAGATTACGCCCTTTGTACATTCAAGAAATTCACTTCTACCAAGCCCATGCTTTCAATTAAGGGTTGTGGGTTGTTTAACAAAGCTTAGTACAGGACTGCATTCTATATACACTTCACTGGTTAGACAGGTTTGATGGAAGGAGGGAAATCAATAATTTAAGTTCTTTTAAAAATATGCATAAGTACATCACAGAGAATATAAAAACTTCAGGGGAAAGGTGATATTATTATTTAATGCCTTGTTGATGAGGTTTATTTTGGTAAGCTCCTGACAGCACAAGGTAACATATCATCGTTGCGTTGACACAAACACTATCAAAATGTGAAAGGATGCATAGCAGAAGAAGATATGCATCTAAAATAGATTTTGGAGAGAGCAAATTATTTCTTTCCTTCCCAATAGCATGTTGATTTTTCTTTGTTAGAATGCTGCCTACACCTTTAAGCAAAATTAAAAAAGCATTTTTGTTATTGTATGTCTTTCTTTCCAGGTCTGTTTAAAATTCTCAATTTCTTCTGCCTTCCATTCAATGCTGAAAAATATTTGTTGGTATTTGCGATGAGGATGAATGTCTTTATATTTCCACTGCTTTTGAAGTATAGCTGCTTTGATTACTCATTGCACTGTGTGCACTGTGGTATTCATATTCACATTGGAGACCAAGGCCTTTTTCTATTTTTCTCCTTTATTGTCTTTTGTTTGGTTTGCGAAGAGAGTGATTCAGAAAGCTCCAGAGGGCAGTGTTGTGCTGAAAGCTTCGGTTCTCTGGGCTCTGCCAGGATACTTTGTGGGCACCAGGAAGCTGAATGTTACTTACTCACATGCAGCCTTGCTTAAATTCTTGTCTTAATTCCACAATGGCCTTGGATATACACATTTTCTTATGACTGGGATCCTTGCAACAAACAAATTAACTGTGCTCTTGCACATAATACGATCTTCAAGGTTTTTCAAATGCTGAGTTAGATGGAGTCAATTAAAACCAGTCATCTTAAATTATGCTGTGCCAGATTCACCAAGCAGGCTCAATGAGTTGGAATATTAATTTCCCTGCTTATGTCACATGCGGGAAAAGGAGGAAAGAAATCATCCCCACGAGGGTGCAAGGCAATGCCGTTCCCCTTCTCCCTCAGGAGCTCTGCGAAGGAGCAGCAGCTTTCGGTTCCAATTAAGGCCTTTCAGGAGCACACTGAAGAGAGGCCGTGGGAGAAGTATCAAATCACATCCTCCTTCAAGTACAGGCTCCCATACCTTCCCTCTGCCTTGTCTTGATCTCGATGGGGTGTGCACCAGTATTGCTAGCTGTCCTGGAAAAAACAGGATCACCAGGTCCAATCGCCACTGACCCCCATATTCCTTGAGAACTTTCTGGCTGCATTTATCTAATTTTTCAAGCACATTCACATTTCCCCCTAAACCAGACATCCTGACTGTGTTTAAACTGACCTCCCAATACACAGAATGGCTACTGCTGAATGGTTACATTCCAGCAGCCTTTCAAACCACCATACTGTCCCACCCAGACCCACACACCTACCTGCCCATGCATTTCTTCTGCTCCTTGCCCCAAGACCCCTATGTTTCTTGTAGTCTGTGCACATCAACACTGCTCCCAGGTACCATGCTTCCTGACACTATAATTTCTGTCATCTGTACATCCTCCTTTCACACTGAAATCCAATGTCCATCTCCTTCTTCCTGCTGCAGTTCCTCCCTTTGCCCACCCTGCACTGCCCATGGTTTATTCTTTCCTTGGTTGTCAGAAACAACTCTTCCTGATTAGTGTGCTGATTGGGTTAGAGGCATGAGCAATGACAACAAAGGTAAGAGTATCCTGACTAGTCAACCAGTCAGTTAAGGACATGCCCATGCCACCACAGATACTGGGTACAGAAGAAAGTGCTCACCCCCTCAGACTGTAGAAATCACCTTGTAAGCTTGAACTGTTCAGATGTAAGCCTGCATTCAGGAGGCTTTCAAGAGCTGGCATGCCAGCTTTTTAAAACATGCCCTTTGAGCAGTAGCAATGGGAAAGGCATAACTATAGCATGATCTGAACCCACCAGAGGCATCCCAGAGTACCAGCCTGTTTGGATTCTTTGCTATGTGATATCTGTAGGAAGGTACTATGGGAGGTGAGCTGAAGCAAGGACCTATGATAGACAGAACAAAGGTCATGGAGCATTTTGTACTTTAAGTTGCTCTTGAGCATCCATAGCACTGAACAATAAAGACAGAGTAAAGACCATATGCTGCAGATATTTAAAGAGTTAAGCAGTCCTGACATGGTAAACCTAAGTTTTCACCTGGGAATGAACTCAGCCCTCCCACAATGAAACACTTGGAAGCAAGCACAGGGGCATCAAAGGGAGCTAGCTCAGGACATGAATTAGTATTAGCAGAATTTTTGTTGAATAGGGACAACTATGGTTGAGTTCTGCAGTTGTGTCTCAAGGCTCTAGTAACTGGAAAAGGAGAAAGGAGCAAACTGACAAAGAGTGGGGCAGTACTCGTGCAGAGGAAGTGGTGATAGGACAATTGCCATAGAAATACCTATACCTCTCATAGCAAAACATTGTAAGTCTGCATTTATGTTCTTCAAGTGAGTGCTGGCAGAAGTTTCTGCCTGATGGCACTAAATTACATGTCAATTCTGAGGATCTACTGGAAGGCAGGGTCACTTGTACCCACACTGGTGACATGGGCGTCCCATAGATACCCACAAGAGCCTTACTGACCAGAGCAGCTACTGACAGGCTGTTCAGAAGTGCCCACAAATGAAGCAGTTTTTCAACATGGTCATGAGACTGTGAGAAATACATCACACTTTAAACTGCTCATACAGCAGAGGGAAGCTTTGCTATTAGCTCTTTTAATAAACATATACCTAGATGTGTGACTTGAAGACAGTGATGCGCTCCATGCCGAGAAAAGGGAGTGGAAAAGAAAATATTGCCATCTGCTTGTGTAGAAGTTTAAATTCATGCACCAGCTCTCCTGCATAGTGAAAGAATCAGTCTTCTCTTTTCATTTCATTCAGTCTTGAAAGTGAGGAGTATTCTCACAGAGACCTGCAGAAAGACTGAAAGAGTGTTCATCATCAAGCTTCAGGCTCTGATTTAGATGTCTACATTAAAAACCTCCAGAATTCAGAGAACCTTTCTCCAAACCTATCAGTCAAACTATCAATCTGTTTGTTGAGGCTCCACTGACACTCAAGGGAACCTAGGTTGCTCATACAGACCCCCAAGGGACACACCTAGTCTCCACAGTCCTACCATTCCCATAGGGTCATTACATATTACCTGGGTTTTGCAGGTTTGGATTCTAACATTGTATTGGTATGATCAGGTTTCAAATTTCAATTTCAAATATTAAGGTGTTAAAATAACATTGTTAAAATCCACCTAACTGATGACAGCATTGCTGCCTGACAGAATCTTAAAAAAAAAAAAAAAAAAAAAAAAATCAGGTATCAATACTTGTTTTTATTTATAATACGTTGTGGTAACCTAGATATGGAATCGCCCAGACAACTGTGACTTAATCATGTGTAACTGCCAGCTTGCATTTTTGCAGGCACATCTACCCTGACAAAGGCTTTTAATATTTAAAATCATGCAGATTATCTATTCAGCCCTCAGAAAACTCATTGTGATGAATTCAGTATCTCAGTTTCAGGCACTTCTGCTGACACCTTTCTTCAGGCTATGGAGAGACTTTACTAATTGTACCAAAAATCCTGTGCAAACATTTAAAAAATATTATTTAGTACTCAGTAAAATATTTTTTTATTTGAGTATGTTACCATCTATCAATGTTGTCATGAGTCCCTAGATCTCAGAAGTGGGTTTTTTGCTCTCCTTTTAAAATGTATTTTTATTCTAAGAGCCTCTGTTTATGCAAATTTATCAGTTGTGTCTACTCAGAAATGCTTCTATCATATCTGAGGTCAGGAATTCAGCTGTATTTAAATTATATGCCAGATGGATGGGCAATGCATACATTTCAGCTCTTTGACAACTTAATGAACGTATCTCTTGGCAAGATGAGGTTATCTGAACATCCCAAATCATCTGTCACAGTTGTCTCCAAACTTTCGGGTTGCAGTCTACTGTCAGCAATGAAAGCTGACCACCACAACGTCTCATCAACCTTTAACTGAAAAAACTTGTAACAATTATTTGCTTGCCTAGGGCTGCTGTGGGCATCTTACCATGGCTTTGTCAATTACAGGGGGTAAATCCTGATTTATAACGAGTTTCAGAAATCTAGAAACATTACATAATTAAGTCTCTCATCCTTCAAGTAAGTTATATTATTAGCCATTTTATTCAACTGGCAAGCTATGCAGAAAAAAGGTTTTCAACCCACATTTTCAAGACGACCATTAATCTGAGTAACTTAGTTTTGGAAGACTATCTGGAAATACTGTTAGCCCTAATCTTGAAGAATGGTGAGGAAATAGAACTTTTCTTCACAGAATATTTTCAGCTTCTCAGGAAGGATAAGTCTGAGAAATGGAAGTTCAAATTTCCTACAGAAGGCCAAGACTTGGCAAAACAAGTTAAATAGATCAGTTTTTTGGTTGCTTTTACTACCTATACACCTACTACATTGATATAATCTATATTTATAGGTGCTGCATTCCCTTGGAAATTGATTCACTAGTGTCTTAAACTGGGAACCCAAAATGCCCTTGAATTGCCTGAAATTAGTGGATAGCTGAAAAGCTGGCCTATACAAATCACCCAAGGTCACCCATGTAATTATGTTAGTGGCAAAGCTGCAATGAGAACCTGGAAGTTACTGGCTTTCATCCTAACGGTTACTTCACCAGACCAAGATACCACCATTATGGGAGATAATGATAATAAAACACTGCAGTGCTCTCAAATTGCACAGAAACTGCACTCTCACTGTTCTGAAAAGCTATCATTCTGTCTGAAAGTTATCAAAATTGCTGGGCCAACATACTCTAAATACATAGTGTCACAAAGAACATGTAGTTTTTCTTAGTAGAGTAACATTACAAAAAGAGCAAAAATGTTAAAATGGAAAGAATGGTAAATAATGGATACTTTTCAGTCTTTCTTCAAGATCCTACTGAACTCAGATGTAATACAGGCTACAGGACACTGAGACCACAGTTGCTCAGACCTCACTAATGTTGGAATCCCTTGGCATTGCTTCTTTTTGCCATGGGTTAGCATAATGCCTTTGATAAGCAGAACCTCTAATAGACAACAGCAACCTGTTCCTGTCCGGGTAACCCTTGCTGTCGGCTCTTGCCATCCTCCTGCAAGACAACTGCTCGTCACTTCTCCGTCCCTCCCTTTCTCTGACATTCCCCTTTCTTGTTCCTGTCATCCTTTCCATCTTTCCCAGAGTCCTCCATCTCCTGGTATCTCAGATTCACATCTCCCTACTTTACTCCAAGGACATTCATCCAAATTTGGTCTTTCTGTCAGCCTTCCCTTCAGCTATCCCCACCTCCCACTACCCTTTCCAGTCTCAAGTCCTGTCTCCCAAGCACTCCTTTGCTGGTTTCATCACCTGGTTTCATCACCTTCTTCTGTCCTCTGTCTCCTATAACAATACAGGTATTATGCAGTCTCTTCCTTAATTGGGAGAACAATAAAAAATATCAAAGGGAGGGGGGTCTGCATCCCACTTATTCTGGCAGCTATTCTGTCATCTTCTACTTCTCCTTTTTAAGCTCACTGACTGCAATTACTACCTGGAGTCAATCTCCCTGGCTTTCACCAATTGTTTTCATTGAACCTTACTTTCAACATGACCTCTAATAACCTCTTTCTATCTAATGTTGTGAATCACTACTTATTTTCTGTTCTTTCCTCAGTTTCAATGCGAATTCATTCTGCTCTTCTTGGCCTATCATCTTTCTTTCTTTATCAAGAGGTTCCAATCTGCTCATGTTGACAGGCTATCACTGACAATTATCACTAGCAATTAGATTTTCAGGAAATAGTCTTTGTACTTTCTCCCAAGCTGCTCTTCTCTTCTGAGAATCCATCCCCTTGTTATTTTTCAATTCTTTTAAAACTTTCCTTTTCAATCATCTTTCTCCCTCTCAAAAAAAAAAAAAAAAAAAAAAAAAAAATCTCCATGCCCATCATGCTTACCATCTTATAATTTCCTTGGAATCTCAATTATTTGTACCCATCTTGTGTTATCTTTTAATTGTTTGCTTTTAGACAGAGGTTGCATTTTCACAGAACCTAATACAAAGGGGTACTTGTCTATAAGGAGGCTATTAAGCAACATGGTTGTACAAATACAGATTACAACAGGAATTTAGATTTCATTGATGTAAGAGCAAAATATGAAGACCTTGACATAAAGAAACAGAACTGAAAATCTTAAGAATGTGAACTGGGCCTTAAAACCTCATTTCTTAGACATGTTGAGCATACATGAGTGCAGCGTACACATCAATTGTATGGCATACATCCATTGTTTTTACAAATTAAGGTTTATACATAGAATCCTGTCTTCACTGAAAGCAACAGGCATTTTATTACTAATTTCAGTATGGTCAAGGCTTTTCCATCTGAGTCTTATCATATGCACTTTTTCAATACTTGCAAGGAAGCAGTCAAGTAGAATATATATAACAGTAACATTTCATAGTTATATTCAGTGACTAGAAATTATCTTGACAGCTTGGTTTCTAATTCTGTATTAGCTTTGAATGCTAAGTTTGACAATACCCAGGTACCAAAGTCAATGACTTAAGAAAACATTGACTGTTTTTTTGTGTAACTAGTTTTACACAGTCTCTTCTGAACTTTACATGAATAAAATATTTAGCAACCAGCAATTGCCCTTAGATGGCATAACTTAGATGTCAATACCACCCAAAGTATCCACATTTGCCAAACCCATCTTGCATGAAATGGAATGAGGATATTTACATAAGGAAAATGTCAAAGCAGGAAATTAACCCTTTCCGGAGTTTCATATAAACAAATATTGCAATAATTTTTAATGTATCAGCATTTAGTTAACTGATGCCAAAGGAAATATTCCCACAGATACTGTGTTTACCAGTTAGACTGGTGGTCTTCCTCTTTGGGAGGGGACAATGAGCTTTTTTGGTCATACTGCCTTTAAATTATAATACTAAGAAGAAAATCTAACATGACATTTTAATATAAAAGATACAAAAATGAATTGTTGTTTCCAATACAAAAGGATACAACAAATCTCAGCTTTTGTGACAATGTGCCTCTTAGAGGAAGCTCATCAATACATATGAGTCTCCACAAACAATGGTGTCTGTCTTTCTGGAGATGTACATTAGAAAGAGAGACTGAATGCTGACTGAGGCAGACCATTTGAGCCCCTTCTGTGCATGTATGCTAACTATGCTGAAATACAAGAGTGTCTGAGAGATGTGGTAAAACTGTGAGGGGTTTCCACGCTTATCTCCATCCTTATGAAATTGCTCACACCAAGACTGGGCTGAAAAGGATTTGCTCAACCTTTTCATTCCCTTTACATGTACTTCTTTCCACCTATTAAGAACAGAAACTACTCACAGAAAACACTGAAAGAAAAACAAGTTTCAAAAATTTGACTGTGACCAAATAATCCATCTGAAATAAATCCCTGGGCTGTTGAATTTAGTGAATATTACTACAATGCAAGGTGCTTGGTGCAGTAACCAGCCTATGTGTACTGCTTCCAGTCTGCTCCTATGTAAAGAAGTGGGGATAAGGACTCATCCACAGCACTACACTCCACTTTATTGCAGATGCCCTTACCACCACTTGGGAACTTACAAGAAGGTTTACAGATGAGTCGAAAAGTATTATTTACAACTATTAGCATAGGAAGCTACCACTAAATGGCCCTCACCTTCCTTGCATCTGATTTTATACTCGCTAATCATACTCTAGTGTGTGATACTCCATGCCCTCCACCAGGGCTTGAGCTGTCCCTACTTGGTATCAACTACACTACATTATTTTGGAGAGTCTGAGAAAAGTCTCTCTCTCTATGTGTATACACTCCCTCTTGAAAACAATCGAAAGATTGCTTTTGCACATAGACTATGATGGTGATTACATTTAAAATCCTACTATGCCACACTCTCACTGAGAACTAGTCAAGTAAAAAACATAAACAGTTACATAAATTATCGAGATCTTATAGTCTTTATTGATACAAGTTTCCACAAAAGAGAGGGAAATTCTTCCTTGAGTAGGGATTGCAGGAACTGAGCCAAAGTTACAAGGCTTACATATCAAATGGTACACTATTTTCTCTTTTTCTTTTTTGCTTTATGCCCATCTTGCTATAGCTATGACTGAATATGTTAATCAAAATCCTATAGAACTGTACTCATTTCTGTGTGTTTACTTTCTATTTAAATAATCAACTCACAAAAGGAGCACTTCTCCTTTGCGCTAGATGTCTTACAATGTAATTTAAAGTTGCAGTTACAAAATATTCTATTCTAGAAGTCCCACCATAACCAATTCTATTGCCCAGTGGTTACCATAAATTATACAGGAGCTGAATACACATCTTCAGTCTTCAAGATGTCCAAACAGTCCTGCAGTCAGAGAAATTAAATGTTCCCTGCAGTGTGCCCTAATAATCTGCATTTAGCGTTTCGGATCAAGTAATAGGAGAAATTTCAGAGCTTAAGGGGCTTGGCAGAGAATTCAGAGAAACATAACATTGTAGAATGCCTTAAATTCAAAAACAGAATTTGTGTGTCTGTAACACAGGACATGTTTATGGAAATGAGCACGCACATATACTGATATATGTCTCCATGATCAGTGCAAAGCTACAAATCTATTTTATTATCAAATATGTTTTTTAAAGAATAAACAAACTTGATTAAGCATGAAATCAAATGCTCAACTGGTAATGGGTGGGATGGAATGGAGTAGCTGAGATGGCATGCATTTTCCAAAAATACCCCAAATCAAGAATAAATCAGATCTTCTCAGTCACTTCTGAGGGGCCAACAGGGCATGTAATACCAACAAGCTCATAAAAAACCTTTACCTCTGGGCCTTTGCTTCTTCTGTTACATCTGTTTTGAGAAGACAAGCTTGTATCACCTCTCTGTAGCCTATGAAAGTTGCCTGGACATTTCTTATCTCTGCTCACTGCTGAATTTCACCCATAGTCCTACTGAAACTCAACATAAAGTGGGTGACAGGCCTGTGGTTGGCCAATTCCATGGGAGGTGCTTTCACTAGGGGACAGCAGTAGGACTTTATCTGACTCATAAACAAGGGTGAAAACTGTTGTATCCTCCAACCTGCTGCCTAGAGTAGTCATCAAGTATCTGTACCATCCTCTTAAACTATCTCAAGGACCTGATCCATGGAGATTGTTATAGTGCAAAACTTTTTATTTTTAGCAATTTCTTCAATTTGTGTAAGGATGTTAGCATGAGAATTGTATCTATACCACACATACACTCTCGCAAAAAGTAGGCAAACTTATAGATTATAACCATGAAGAAAGTGTAATACATATATGATAACCTTATTCACTGCAAAGATAACCTTAACAGATGTATTTCTGGCTATTCTTTCTCTCCCCTCCAACACACTTGTTTTTCAGTTTGCCTTTGCATTCCTAAAATGGAAACTTTAACATCCCATGAAAATGAGAGAAAGAATATACTGGAAGCATGTGATTGTGGTTTTTTGTTATTTGCATCGTAAGTGATTATTTACATTCTTCAACCATGAACTTTGTGGGCTTATTTAAAATGTGACTACAACAATGTCAAATATAGGTAGCATAATAATTGAAATTGAAATGAATCATTTCATACTTGGGATTTTTAACTCCACACTACAACAGAACTTGCCTTAGCCAACCAATGAAAGAATGAAAAGAAGATACATCTTTAACTCGATAGCTCTTTTATAAAGGTGAAGTAGAATTTCTGTGAATTAGCACAAGGATAATTTTGAATAATTTCTGAGACAGTAATTTGCCTAATAATTGAAGAAGTTTTGTTTTAGCTAATGCAGTTAGCTGAAGATTGCATCAGATGAATTCTGGTTTTATATCTCTTGTGCTTATTAAATACAAAACATAGTACAAAAACTGTGATGTGAAGAATAAGTCTCGCACTGGGCTGCATCAGCCAACTCACTGTTTAAAGGCATTGTGCTTTAAATGCATTAAGTACATAAAATCACTAAGTACTGAAAATGTCAGTAATTGTTTTGTTATCTAAATTTTATGAAACATGAACGACTGCAATTATTTTATTTCAAATGGCGGAAGATTGTTGTTACTTATTTCCTTTTAAGACTATTAAAAAAATCTAACATTTACTGTGGCACTCCTTTGATCATCATATACTTACGTAATTACACAGTTCAGACAAACAAAAACCACCACAAAAACTCTTTGCTATTTATAACAAGCAATCTTTAAAATTCACCCTTCTTTTTCCACGCTGGCTAGTTAAAGACTTTATCCATTTAAATGGACAACTTCACCACATTTTTTTTTCTAAATATAAAGCATGGGCTATTTTCAGGCCACTCAGGGAAAGTCATGGTGTGTAATATCAAACTCTTTGATTTGTTGCTGGATGCAAAATGTCATCCTGTCCTGTTGCTAGTGGTCATGGCCAGAGACTGCTTATGATCATTACTGATTTAGATCACTGACTCCTTCACACTCAAAATGACTTCAGTAAACAAATGCAGAGAACATATATTGAATTTTAGTTTTGAAGAGCAGTATCTCAGACTGAGCCTCCTCTTTTCTCTGAAAAGTCAATCAGATTAGTAGTGTGCACTTATACTGCTCTCAATGAATATAAACTAGAAGTTGTCTATGTGGTATGCAGAATTGTACAGTCAACTCTTGGTTGTCTGTGGGTGTGTAACCCAGGTTGCAGATTAGCAGTGCTATGCTAAAACAAAGCAGAAAAAAAGGAAAAACACCCACCATTTTTCTTTGAATTTCTGATCTCACTTTTTGCTTCAGCTTAACTTCATTCCTCGACAAATGTAATAAACACAGGAAGTTCTTATCTAATGTGCATACGCTTTGTATTACCTATGTTTTAGCTTTATGCGGGTTAGTCTACTCCATTTCTATTTTCAGTAATTGAGAGTTGACTGCGTAACTATGAAAGAGCCCAGAAACCAACAGTTTTATTCAACATGTGCCAAAAAACAATTGTTCGTCAAAATACCTCTCTAATTCACTTCAAAAATCATCAGAGTTCCCTTTTATATTATTTTTTAAACACATGACTAATAACAGCTTGCTGCAATACTGGACTATTGATATAAGTAAAATGTTCACATGCTTGAAAGGCAAAGCAAAGACAATACAAATGAACAAACTCAATGGGCTTAAAGGGAGATAGATACGCTGAACAACTCTGCCCTCAAGGCCTAGAGACTAACGGAAAGCCATTTTATAATAAGATTTTGTAGTTGTACCAAAACCCTTGCACTAATTGGCTAACTACACATTATATTCATTTAGAGGGTCATTAGCACCAAATATGCTTTAAAAAAATCATATGCTCTTGAGCAATGCAACAGTAACAAGTGATTTCTTTATGAAGGAGTTGGGAGAGGGGAAGTTGTTTCCTGCTGCTCCCTCTCCATTCTTATTTTTCTCTGCATAACCTAAACAGCATCTACTTCATGACTAAAGCCAAAAGACAGAGATACCCAGAGAAATCCCAAGGGTCATGGAATGATGACTCAATGAACTACAAAGGCAGCTAGAAGGAACTTGCTGGCAGTCTCTCTCTGTGTGCAGGAAAGAAACGCAGGCACTGACAAATCTTGGAAAGTAGCTGCAGGACCTTATCTACTGGGGAGGAAGGATGGCTGAGACACATCTTAAAGAGCAGGAGAAATATAAGACTCAGTATATGAAACATTTAATCTTGAAGAAGGGTTGATGGACAGGCTGCCAAAGGGCCAGTGGGACAACAGAGGGAAGGAAAGCAACAGGGACAGACAGACTTTTTTTCCAGGGAATCTGTTCTTACTCTTTTTTTCTGCCACCAGGAAAATTAATACTAACTTCACATTACCCGTGAGCATTAAAAATCAATGCAGATATAAAATAGTGTGATATTCTTTTCTGTTCTGAAAAGAGTAACCTACCGGCCCTGTATTCCACCTTTGGCAACAGCTTAATCCCCGTACTAAAATGAAAGCAAAAGGCTTTTCATACTGTGACACAACAGTGCACTGCATTGGAGTAAACCTTCTTGCTCCTTTGAATTTATACTCGAATACATTAGGTTTGATATGATGACTAGGATCAAAATTTGACACTGATGATAAAAAACTGCAAGCACTGCTTTAATACATGTATATATATAATTCTTGCAGGAATCTCTCTAAACTACTTTACATCCTGTATCAGTGAGTTCCACTGAGTAACAACTTTGCATAAAACATTACCTCATATGTTGCCATTTAATTTCACTGAACATCCACTCGTTCTTTTAACACTGGAGAAAATAAAATTAAATACTTCTGTCACAAGACTTCTTGCTGGAACAACTATAAAAATTCACTTAAAAAAAAGTACCTCTCCTCTGTCAGGTAGTAATACAGTTGCGTATTCTTCAGCTACCCAAAGGAATTATATTCATATCAAAAGAAAAACATTTAGCAAAATATTTGCTTTCAGACTTGTTTACTGTTTATTATTTTAATTTACATCAGTTACTGCTTGCAAAACTTCCAGGGAAATAATTTTAATTTTTTTTTTCTTTTCCCACTGCATAGTAAATACATCCTTCTTAGTATTTCAGAAGCATAGTACTATAGAAACGTTAGGGCCTGCTTCTGCTCCAAATGAAGTTAATGGGAAAACACCAACTGACTTTATTAGGAGTTAGTCAGGCCCCAAAGTTGCAGCTTTTGAAATTTCATAGTTGAAAATTTTCTGGCTGATCTTCAGAACTGATTACTTCTACAGCTATAACACTATTTACAAGTTTATTTATACGTACTTCTTTATTACAATATGTAATATCAATGTTCCTTGTAAAGGTTACTATTTTATAGAAATTAGACTGAAGTTATTGCCAATCAACCTTTTAATAAACTTAAGTGGGATAACTTTCAGAATTTTTCTCAACATACGATTCAGTTTTTATTCACTCTTGCTATCTTTGACAACTGCTTAACTAACTTAATTTCAAAGCCTTTTTCAGTGTAATAAAAAAGTCCTTTTGGTAGAAGTTTATTGGTCCCGTTTCAAATTACGTTCTGAAACATTCTTGTACTGATGAGGACTCATTTTAGCAATTTTTCTGTTTCAACACAGTATATAAAGCCATGCCTCTCAACCAATCAACCTCAGTATAAAAGTGTAAGTGAGGTCAAACAGATTGCTCACCAAATCTTTGATCAAGTTGTCTGATCACATATAGCCACAACTCTCTGAATTGTTGCATATGTTGTATAATGTTATCATACAAATTTAAGCATTTCCATTATTGACTGCTGCTTGTGTAAGTATATATTAACTTGCTGGTCATAAAACTACAACAAAAGACAAGATATACCAATACTGAATTAAGACCTCTAGTCTTGTCTCTCCAAAATTAAGAAAAATCCATGTTCTTTATGACTGACCAACTCATGATGTTGTGCTTCAAATATACACATTTTCCAAAATTAAACAGTGAAGTTAACGTCAAATACTGTGTTGTAACTTTAAATATAACTGATATATTAGAACAGATAGATGGGTAATTATGATAAACTACACAATAGTGCTACTGTAGATAATATCATTTATCAATCCTGTGGTCCCCATCATTCATGCATTTACAGTTTGGGAATACAGTGACTGCAAAGGATAATAATTCATAATGGCTACATTCTCAGTACTTCATGCTAGCTCACTAGACAAAATAAAAAAGGTTAATTGTATAACTGGAAAAATGTAAAATTTTATTCCAAGAAAATTAACAAGCTACACAGGTAAATTTGGCAAATGCAACTTTATATTGAAATCCACACATCTGTATCTTAAAGAAGGAAAGACTCACAGACTAATGTATTTCTAAAATACTAAGAAATCATATTATATGTTTTCACAAGTTAAAACTTAAATTATTTAAAACAACCAATACACCAAAATGTGCAGAAAATATAAACAAGACTGTGCCTTCAGTAGAATAAATGCTTCACAAATTGTGCAAGATATCATACTAAGGCTGCGGTCTCCCCATGACAGCTGTCTTAAAATATAAACATACATCAACTGCCTGTGTTTCTCAGAACAAACTAGAAAGGGCGGCACACCTAGAAAAAAATCATATCATCCCAGTGATGTGCATACTGATTTTGGGAACCATAGGAGTAAAAAAGGAAACAAGAGGACTAAGTGATCTTTCATGCACTCCCAAATGACTGACCAGAGTTATTGATTCAATTTTCCTTGCTTATTTGCTTCAATGCTAAACAAAATGGAAGATACTAGATAACCCTTTAAGGCAACATGTGTTTATTCTGTATAATTATAACTGTTCAATTATGACTGGATATTATCATTAACGTTGCCTAACAGACTGATATCTAGCTTTTTAAAAAATATAAATAAGAATCTATTAAACTTTATACCAAATCAGCAAAAACCACAGAATACAGTTAGATGTTAGTAATTTCACTGTTAAGGAAAATGGTATTTAGAAAGAGTAATATATTTGGGAAAAAAAAAAAAAAAAAAAAAAAAAACTTTGGAATGCTCCCCAAAACTTACTCACAAGGCAAACAGATTTGTAAGTGTGATAATCCAATAATGCATGGCACATCTTTAATCAGTTACAGTACTTGAGTCCCCAGTTTTCAGTCTTTGCAAAACAATAATTGTATGAAATGTTTTAAAGGTCTTCAGATGTCTAAAATTAGTTTTATCAACACATTAACCTCATATCAACTTAATTTATTAAGATGTCCAATGCTAATCTTTTTGATGGTCTTATTTATGTAGTGATATACACAGCATTTAGCACTGATACTTAGCACCTGCTACTTTCATAATCTAGATTTCAACCACATAAAGGAATTCAGGGCAGTAGTTCAGTCCTTTGTTCTTAATTACAAACCTTCAGCAGTGGTCAGCAGGAACATGATTAGGTTTAAAATAGGATTAGAGGTGAGCTATCGCAAAGACTGCAGAATGTTGCCCAAATCCTTACAACTGCTGACATCCCATTCTTGATTTTCTCCTCAAGACATGGCTACAGGCCACAATTGCTTAGCAGAGGATGGTAGTGTTTCACAAGGCTAAAGATTTACAGATGCTCCCTCATATAACACAGTAAGGTTCCCTTGGTAACCTGGATTTTCTGCAGTAAAGAAGGGTTGTGCTGAAACAGCGCCTCAGCTCCCTGTTGGAGAAAATGCAGACAAAAGGATTGATTCCAGCTTGGGCAAAACTCATCCAGACAGCGGCTGTTAGAAATCCCCCTGGTACTACAGGCCCTCTTGCAAAAACTCTCCAGTAACAGGCTACCAAATAGGGACCCCACAAGGTCAGAAAGAGGAATGTCATGATGTAGAACATTCTGCTGATTCTCTTCTCCATTTTGAACTCATCTAAAACCAGTAGCCTTCTCCTGCCTGTGGTGTTCGCGTTTTGCCTGATTCCCAACAAGGTTGGAGGTGTGGGACCCCTTCCAAATCCAGCCAGCCAATTAGCAGCTGCTTGACCACTCGCTCCAGGACCATGAAAAGTCCAGTTCTGGCTCACTGCTGCAACAAACTGGACTGGCTTCATTTTCCTGCGATCGTGAACAAAAAATATCAGCTTGAGGTAGACAAGCTGTGTGGCTAGGAGGATAAGGGCAAGAAGAAGCATAAATCCCAAGGAATCATTAGCCCTGAAGGAACGATGCTGGAAAGTGCATTGGTCTTCCTCCCTAATAAACGAGTAGGTGCCCACATCTAAAACTGGGGGGAAAGCCATGGCTACAGAGAGGGTCCACACCATACAGATAACGGCCAAACAAGTCCAGAAGGTCAGCCTTTTCGTATAAAAACGGTGGTGGGCAATAGCTAAGTATCTGGTGACGCTTATGCAGAATAACATGAAAGCAGTGTGAAAGCAGGACAAAACCCCCAAAAAGGCAATCACTTTGCAAGTAAGAGTCCCATACGTCCAAGTAGAGCCATTTTTTACAGAGGTGAAAACAAATGGGAAACAAATTGCAGATCTGAGGATATCTGAGCAGCAAAGATCCAACAGGAAGTAGTAAGGAGCTCTATGCAAGGTCTTATCTTTGACTAGCAAAATGGAGATCAGAAGGTTACCCACCACACTGACTCCTATTATGAAACCCAGTGAAGTCAGTTTCAGAAAAGCTGTTAAAGGAGAGAGATTTTGTAAAATGTTGTCAGCTGCATGGCTGTAGTTCGCCATAGATGGATGGATGATATGTATATTGCCTCAGTCAAGTCTCATGATCTATATATAAGAACAAGGAAAAAATAGATCCATACATCTTACTGAAAATGTAATCCACAAACAGAACTGATCTTGTGTCTAGTCATACAGTACATCCTCTTCTTTCTGATTTGTCATGCCATCAAAATATCTGAAAAAAAATCGAGCTATCAGTTCTTAAGTTAACAAGAAATGATGTCAGAAAGTGCTAACAAAGATGTTAATTTATGGAGAACCAAATGAAGTTGTAAATTTGAGTACTATTGTTTGTTTTTAAAAATCATGAGGCTTTTTTTTTTATACTTACTGTTTAGCATGATCGATTATTGGCATTTCACAATTTGGCTTGTTACAGTTTCAGAACTGACCGGTGCCTCATATTTGGTAGCATATATAATTTTACAGTTAAAGCCTCAGAGATTTTATGAATCAAAAGATTCCCAGTTTGCAAGCCCAAGAGCTAATCACTTACATCTTTTTTAAAAATCCCCAAAGACTGATGATATTTTGACATTACCTACATTTATTTTATGGCTACAGTATTTATCAATGTTTTAGAGGCAAGCTGCTGTGTTGATACGGATCACACCCAAAGAAACCCTGCAGAATTTATGTTTTTTAACCCAAGTCACCAAAGCACATTAATCACACTGTGTTAGTTCATGCACATTGTAAGAGAAACAATATTCATTATCCCCCTCCCTTCCTCCTATAAACCATAATTTTATCATTTAGGCTTTCAAATAAACAGGTATGCCAGACAGTCAATAGCACTATGCTTTAGGGACTTCCCCCCCCCTGCTTTAATGCAAATCTTAAAAGCCTCAACATAATTCATAATAAGCAACGGTCAGTGTAAATACTGAGCAAAAGCAGGCAACACACCCAAAATAAAATGCCCATCTTTTCGGGAGAGCTGGTTTTGGTTATGCTTAAATAAACATTTTTTTTTTTTTGGTTAGCTAATTAGGGCTCTTCAATTCCCGTTATTCCTCACAGTGAATCGTACCGGAAAACATTTCATGCAATAAGATAAAATAAATTAAAGAACTGTCTGCTGCTGCTGGGTTTTTTCTGTTGGTTCTTTTTTTTTTTTTTTTTTTTCCAATCTGAATGCAAAGCCAGAAAACTGATTAATTTATTGCTTCCTTGGAGGGTAAAGGGGAGGACACATCCTCCAGTGGGCAACTCCATGCACCAGGATCACAGAGGAACCTGCTGTGATCGTTACTTTCCAACCACACCCCAGCTCCTGTTTGCTCTATGATGTAATTTCTCATACTTGAAAATACGTGCTCACCATTCACCCAAAAGGTGCTGTATGCTCATTTGGGGCCAGCCATGCTGGTGCTGTCTGCTGCTCAATGGGCAACCAGAGACAGTGCTCACGTGGGCTGTCAGGGTTTAGACAAATGCAACTGGCAAAGGGAGGGCTGGACGGTGCATGTCCTGTAAGGGAACTGAATGAGGCCTTTCCTTTTCAAATTATCCACTTTTGAGCAAATCCTTTTATTTTTCTTTGGCATATGAACATCATATTTCTTTCCATTGGTTTGTGAAGAATATCTCCTTTTAGGGTCTGAATTCTACTTTCTCTGCATAGGACCTTCATCAATACCATTAGGACTGTTGACTGGTCAGGACCAACGGTGTTGGTTGCAGAGTGCAGGTGGTATGTTTGAGTCAGTGGTCACTTTTGTCCAGATTAGAAGTAAAGAGTGATCATGAGGCAGAGCAAAGAAACCCACAGACTCACAGAAGATGGCTGCCAGGGTACATGGGTAATGAAAACAGGAAGGTTTAGGCATGTGTTCTCCATATATCTTGAGCTCACCACATGATATGTAGCATCTGCCACCTGCCCTCTAAAATGGGAGGGGAAGCCGCTGTGTAGCAGGTACAGACAGCACATGGTAATTGGGCAGTGTCTCTGGGACCATCACTTTCTCTCTCCAGAAGCAGAAAACAGTGTTGAGGGTAGTACCAGTAGTTTCTGAGGATTTTCCGCACTGCTGTGGAGGAAAGTGCAGCCCACAGAGAAACTGTGTATCCCAGTGTGTCTCTCCCAATCCATTGTCCTGTTCAGGCATTTTGGATTAAGAGGGA
>NW_020799092.1:53883878-53887742 GCF_003259725.1 Athene cunicularia
GCAGCAGCAGTGTCGTCAGTGGTGGGCAGGCAGCCTCCGCGGCAGCAGCCTCCTCAGTGAGGGGACGGGAGGGGCTTGGGTGAAGCTGGGAAGAGCACGGCCGTCCTCCCTCCCGGCTCTTCAGTTTTCATGGAAGTTTGTCGCGGAGAAGCGGGAGAGTAAAGTAAGGCTTGTCCCAAAAGTAATTCGTTTTGACTGCGAGGCAGTGGAGGAACTGCTTATTTTGGGTCGAGAGATTTGGATTCTGAGGAACTTCTTCACTGGGAGCTTCCACTCAAGTCAGAATAAATTCTCTGGGGGATAGATTTATGGGGCTGATTCATAATGTGTGTCACATCTTTGAGACCGTTATTAGACTACAGGCAATTTTTAAGGCTGTTGTCAAAGTTTGGGTTCTTTTTTGGCACTTTCTAAAATAGCTTCAGTAACTGCCAGATCAAGTCCAAAAGTCTGCAGCCACTGGAAAATAACGGTTATTTAAAATAAAAATCACACTGTTTCAGTCATGTGACCTGCTTCAAATAAAATTCATTCCTGAGCAGAAAACTCACACACTGCTCAGGTACCACATAATTTTTCTTTTCTGTGGATGTACTTACGATGACTGTGTTGGTGCTCATCTTTGGCGTTAGCTTCACTTTATTGGCATTTTGGGTGGCTATTAAAGTTACTCCTTCAGCTGCACTTTTCATGTCATAAGTTACCTAAGCTAAGCAGACCTTTCCAGCTATCCCTTTTTGCTGTTAAATGTATGTTCCCACAGTGACGTAAACAGTGACTTTTAAAGTCATTGTTAATGTTAAAAAGGACAAGGAAGTGCCTACCTACTAAACCAGCAAGAGCAGGCTCTTTAATGGTCTGTCTAACATAGCAAAGTATTCTCTGAACGCCATGGAAATTAAACACTTAAAATGCCAGGTTAAGAAGCAAATTTATGATATGTGGTACAGGATGGCTATAGTATGTTCATGGTCAGGGCCCATTCTTACACTCTGATGTATGATTTTTTTGTCAATAGTAAACAATACAAGACCATCATCATCATTGTAAAAAAGGTCCAGTGCAGTAGTTTTTAAGCCTTTTTGTCTGTGCTTTCTCTTATAGATGTTGCAGAAGTATATTGCTATATAGCATTTAAGAACTTGGTTTTCTTTTAGACCTGCCACAGACTGCTTAGAAGTAATCTGTGGACTTCAGAATTCATTCAGTGTTCCATTTGTAATCATATGTGTAATCTGAGAACCAGTGCTCTAATTTTATTGAACAAAATGTAGACACCTAAACTGAAATGATGTTTAACTAAGCTAGATTAGTGAGAAAAAGGTGCTTGAGAGAGCTGATCATCTCCTGAATCACAAGTCTAAAATGCATCAGATGTATTGCTCTCTGTTCTCTTTTAGGGTAGTGTTAGCCAAGAGAAACCCTTGTTACAAGGTGAGAGATTTCTGGTGGAGTGTGACATAACCCAGTGTTAAACTGTTGGACCAGGACCAGGTCACATCCCCCATGGAGGGAAAGCAAATCCGGGAGTCATGGGATTGGGAACCTGGGAGGTGAAGGCAGATGGCTCCAGGAAGCATGAACCAGGAAATGAATATGCAGCTGGAAAAGGAGAAGAGCTATGGAAGTACAGGTAAAGAGATCTGTGCTAACTAGATCTAGTTCTGTTCTTCAAAACAGCTGGACTAGTGATATGAAAGGTTCTGAAAAAAGTATGAGTCAGTCTTTGTTGCAAGGTGAGCGGATTAGGGTAGCCAAGCAGAATTCTTGGGGCTTTGCCACAAGGCAGGATCCTGAACCCTGAATAAATTGCCCACTACACAAAGTAAGGGGGGCAACACTAAGGGCAACAGGAAGGAGGTTCAGAAAACCCAGAGAACCTGAGTGCTACATAAGCAGGTCAGAGGAAAGAAGTGATTACTCTCAGGAAAGGAAGTATCTTTCCTTGCCTTTTTTTTTTTTTTTTTTTTTTTTTTTTTTTTTTTTTTTTACTTAAGTATTTAGGTCTGCTTTTCCCCAAGAAGGAAGAGTAAAGGGAGAGAGTGTAAGTACAAGAGCATTTACATACCCTATTAGAGCTAGCAGCAGATTGTTTAGAGCTTTTCCTAGAAAATGAGAGAGCCAAGACTATTTCCCTGCTTTTCTGATTTAGGTCAAAGATGTGAATCGTCTTCAGGTTTGGGCAACCCCACTGCAAAGTTCTTGACAGTTATGCTACAGAGCTCTTTAATTTTCTCCTGTTAGAGTTATTTAATATTCATGGCCTAGAAAGTGGTGAAGTATTCAGCTTTATTGTTGGTGGCTGAGGATCCAGTATTCCATCTGTAATTTCAATTTAGGTACTGTTTAAGAATGACCAAGGGACTGGATCCAGTGAATGTCCATTACACAGATCAGGATCACCTTACTGCAGAATCCTACTTTGATATACTTGGTCTTTGGCATCATCTGCAGATGTGGGCAGCTCATTCCTGTGAGGTGGTGGTGATGCTTGAGTGCCCATGGCCAATGTGCCAGGAGCTCAGGCACTGGGGTGGGGGACTGCTGAATGCTATGGCAGAGGAACTTTGTTGGTGTGTAAGCATTTTGGGTACTCTGTACCTAATTTATTTTGAGGATATGTGTGCTGGAATCCTGTACCACAGTTGCAAGCCAGGTGAGGATGCTGGGTATGTGATTCTCATTGTTTGGGGCTTTTTTTCCTCAGAATGTGAGAGGTTTTTGAGAAAAATTTGACTGAGAAATCTCACTAATAGAGTCTGAGGTAGAGATTGGACTAGAAGACAGGCTAGTTGATGATTAAGTAACTATCAGTTGAAAAGATGGGGTGAGATATTGGCCTCACCAAAGTTAGTAACAACTCTCAACAATTTCAGTGGAATGAGAGTTTCAGCTTGGGGCCAGAAATTGTGAATAGCTAAAATATAAAATACTCATGTTGCTATTCTCTTGATCATTTCAGTAATTAAGGTGTTTACTGGCTATCTTGAAATTTGCATATATGCAACATCTATTCAGTCTGCATAATGCAAACTTGGAAGCACTGTAGGATTTTGTGACATTTCTACAAAATAGGAGAGATACTCTGCAAGGTGTACCCACCTCTGTGCAGAGGCCAGCACAAGATTTATGTATTGTTTGAGAGACTGTGATAGATGCTACCAAAGTACATCCTTTTCAGAGGGCTCAAGGAATTCTTCCAAGGGAAATTTCTTCCCTGTGCAGTAGATTTGTGCAACTTTAAAATAGTATTTAAGTAGGACTTATGTAATACGGAGACCTGTGTAAGACCCCTGCACAATGGAGAATTTCACCTGCAATATATTTGGTTCCTGTGCTTTGTAAAGTATTTGCAGAGTAAAGACATGTGTTGGTAGTGTCTGGCTCCTGGGTTGGTTCTCAGCACAGACATAAAATTCACCCCACACTGAAAATCTCTCTAGTGGTCTCTGTTTCAGTGATGCATGTTTTCACCTATAACAAAATTGTATTCATGTGACTATAACAATTTCCATGAATAATAATTGCTTTTTTTTTGGTGGTTAAATCTTTAGCCGGATCCTCAGAAGTTTTATAAATGTTCCTCAAAAGCATTTAATTAGGTATTTTATAACTGTTTCATAACCGCCCTTTGAAACTTAAGTTTTGTTCTTAAAAGTTGATCAATGTTACACATTTACAAAGCGATAAATGAAGGTTAAAGGACAAATTCACAGAAGCTTATCTGCTGAGCATATTAAAAATGTTTTGTCCAAAATGCTTCCAGAGATCCTGTTAGATACTTACCTGTATCCCCAGGCTTCTAAACACCTTTTGCTAGTAGGACTACATTTGAAAGACTAGGCAGGATCTTCCCCCTGTCTC
>NW_020799092.1:53887792-53904217 GCF_003259725.1 Athene cunicularia
CCCCCGACTAGGTTTCATAGATCCACTGTTAAATCAATGTTGTGGTGTTCAGTTATTGTGCAATTTTAAGTAGTGTGGACATGTAATTACTTGAATCACTTGCATATCAGGTAGTTAGAAATGCAAATGACCTAACTGTGGCCATGAATAATTACCAGTGTTAAATTGCACTGCTAATTACTTGTGCCTGCAAAAAGATAAGCTACATTTTTAAATTGCCGGACTTCATAAATGGCCTTTTTATATATATGATTTAAAGAGAGAGAGACAAAGAAAGGTTCATATGTGGTCTTTGTTGTTTGTGCTCCATACGTATGTTGTCCTGTACTGGAGAATTACCAAATTGCTTGTTTTCACAGCCAATATTGAGTCATAACATATAACTTGAAAAGGATAGTGATGCAGACTGATGATTGAGCTCCACAGAAGGAATAAAAAAAGGAACTACATAGTACCTAGAAGTAGTTCCAAGTAGATACATTTGTTGAGATTATATTTTCGAATGGTTGAGAGTATTTCTTTAATATTGCCATCTTGGATCCCTTATGAATTGTATATATATATATATATATATATATATAAAAAACACATTATATTCAAAATTTAATCTTTGAATAACTTGTTTAGCTCAAGTTTTGGGTTTTTTTGTGTTGTGGGTTGTTTGGGTTTTTTTTAAATAACAGAGGGTAAGCACTATCTTGTATGTCTCTGTAACAAATCTTTTAATGTCAATAATTCTGAACTTGCAGTCTTGTTAGTGGGAAGTATTGAAATTCTTATTCCATCAACCATTTTTAGTTAATATGGGCAGCACTGTAGAGATGCCTCAGAACCAGGGTCTACGATGAGGTTCTGAGCTGCTGACCTCAAAAGGACACTTGCAGTTCTTCTTCCCTGCACTTCTGGGGAGGAGAAAGAGCCTCTTGTCAGAACATCAAAAGAAAGTGGACCAGATTTACTGAAGTTCCTGCTATATCCAGTCTCTCCACTCTCTTTCTATGCCAGAAAATCTGTTGGTATTTTGGAAACTGAATGTGTAATAGGAGGAAAGACTTTCTTCTTTCTCCGTTACAAAAAATAGAATACCCTTCCTTACAAATCTTGTAGATGGGATTTGTTGAAGATGTGAACAGATACTGGGAATGGTTTTACAGAAGTAATTTGTTTATTTAATGTATTTTCATCTGCAGTTTAATTAATCCTGTTAATTGTACATATTTTAGTATAAGATATATTACAATATGTCCTTCAACTACTGTAAATACATTCCATTCACTGATTTGTTTTTCTGTGCATGACATACGGTAATGTGAATACATCATAGTGGTACAATTCAGCAACCCAAAACAGTTGAAAGGAGCGATGCTGAGCATTGTTAGGAATTTCTGACTATATCACCACAAGTGAAAGGCATGTATTTACATGAGGTTTGTCTAACCAATAATATGAAAACAATCTGGTGAGAAACGGGTAGAGAGTCTTTCAAAATTTAGAAGCTGAACTGGGAGAGCTTTCCCAGGGCCATGCTAAGGGCTTTCTGACTCCGATGCATGGTCTCTTCACTGACTGTTGTTCTCATATCTTACCTTCTGACACTACCAACCACATTTGGGTAAAAGTGGAGCATCCCCACATTAAGAGATTTCCAGCCAATGCAAGTCAGCATGTCAGACCACTAACATAGAAAGCTGTGTTAATTTACTCCAGTCAGGGAATGTGTTACTGTGATTTTAGAAGTCATCTATTAGTTTTTGAAACTGATGATGTACAAAAGCTTGTAGGTTTTCTTTTTTAAACAAAGGAAGTGTTTGGGCACTTCACCCCTTCTCAGGTATTATGTTTGATAGTCCTTTTGTCTATGCTATTTTAACACTTGAGTTTTCAGTAAAATGCTTTCTCACAGGCTATGTAATACTCTTGGTTTACTTTACTAAATAGAAATTCAGGACTTGAAATCAGCTAACCATTGCCGAAGCACACAGCAGCTCTGCAGTGTCATGGTCATTAACAGTGCCAATCACAGCATTCAAAAACGCTTTTTTCCTGTCACTATTGCAGACACCAGTGGAGCAAAATGAATGGGGTTAGTGACATTACAGAACAGAATGCCTGCCTTGAGAGAGGAACCTAAAAATGCCTGAGAGACAGGAGAAGGATGACTTCTTCCAGCTAAGCTGCATCCAACATTTTTATGCACCTGATATTAAGCGTAGACAGCCTCATGATGCACATAACTATACCAGTTATGTAAACCTACTGTATCCCAGGCTCTTCTGTAGTTTTCCAGCATGTATTGCTCCCATCTCTTTCTGTGCTGTTGGCTCACTGGAGAGTATTAGGACGTTGTCGGGGCCTAATGAAAGGAGTGATTATGGTTCATTATTTTTCATATACTTTGTGTCATGAAGCTATATAATGACTAAGTGAATTTATGCACATTTCCTCCCCTTCACTGTCTTTTAAACCTGGAGGCTGATTTTAGTGAAGTCAGATACTTGAGCAGAAAGGTCTCAGAGGCAGGTGAGGTTCCTATAACTTTTGTAAATGTAGGTGTTGATTGCTTGTCCTACAGTTTACCTTCTTCCCTTGCTGTTCTTTCAGGCTGGACACCACTTTCAGGCTGGCTATCACTCCCTAGGGACACTGGTCCATACCTGAGGCTTCAGCATACAGCAGTGATTCATCTGCTGGTCAAAAATGGCCATGGCCTGGAATCTTAATCCCTTATGCATTTGAACTTTTTGTGACCAGGGTTGGCTGTGCTCAGCTGTTCAGCTGAACGGGACACTAGATATGTCACCATGGTTTCTGTATCCAGGGACAGAATGGCAAGTAGCAGGCATAGCACTGTGTTAGACCCAGAGCCCATGCTGGTTCTGTGACAGACTACACAACCCCTATTCATCAGTTCAGTATGGAGCGGATCAACTGCCACACTGCTGAGCTCCCCCTTGTTTCTGTTGCAGTTACTGCTGCTTCTTCCAGTGCTCGTATTTGCATGAGTATTTGTGGTGGTTTGACCCAGACCCAGTACAGTATTATTAGTGTGTAGGGATATATGTCAAATCAATCACTTCTGTAGAGTGGAGATATATAAATACTACATAAATACTCTTTAAGGTTGGGTTGGAGGTGAACCATGAGTGGAGAATATATTGTAGGATTAGAGAGACTATTTGGCAACAGCATTTTCTATTTCTAGCAATATACTGAGAGGGGGATTTAAAAATAATAGGATAAAATAGGATAATTGTCACTGACATCTTTTAGAGATCTTTTTGGGCTGTGCTCAGTGGCAAAAATTAACAGTGTTAATTTTAGAAATACTTATTTTTTCTGATATGACCAGTTCACATCTAGAAATTAGACTACTAATTTATTTTTCAAATTTTAATTTAATACAGACATGTACAGTATAATGACTGGCTTGATTTAAAGCTCTGCAAAGAAAATAATAAATTGGTTAAAAAAGTATACTGCGGAATGATAATTGCTTTGAATGCATGAGATTGAGACAATGGAGAGTCAGGTCTGTAATGTCTGAGATGGAGAGTGAACACTGGCTTTGCAAGCAGCTAGAATGAATATATGTTCTACTAGTGAGCTTCAAGTCTTATGATCTAGAAGGTGGAAATATTCTTGGCTATTCTTGTGTCAACTCAGCTTTTCACTGCAACTAATTTGATATCTAGAACCTAATGCCATCGTCCCATTTTGTCAGTTTGTTGGATATTAAGTATGAAATGTTCTCATTTATATGTAGAACAAGGAGAAACAATTTTACGTTTTATACTTGCAGAGACCAGTCTATCTCTGGATAAAGGTAGGTCATCTGTTAAAGATGAAAGTTTGAATTCTGCAGGTACTATCAGAATAACACTGTGATGACACAGTAGGAGGAACTGCGTGAACACAGCTCTATGATGCAACTGTAAATACAGATTTATTACTGTGTTGCCTATTTCATGGAGGTATGAAAGAATTAATGTTTTATTGAAATGTCACCTACAAAACCAGTCAAGTGTAATGTTAGCAATGACATGGGAATCAGTCTCTCTTGTCCACATCCCAACCCCACCCCTGCCATTGCGCTTGCATTTTCACACATAGAGGGTCCAGGATAAACAGGAGAGCATGCTTTCAGGGATTCCTCCTGGAAATCCAGGAAACTTTTTTTAGAGGTAGGAGACTGGGCTTGAATTCCAGATCTTCTGTTTCATGTAATATAACCACTAGGTGGTTATGGAAAAGGTGGGCTTCCTGCAACATTTGTGTATTCAGTGGGCTCAGCACTGCTGCTGATGTACCTTACCTGAACATACTACTCAGATCAGACTCTTCTAGGGACATTGTTGGGAGCGAGACACTTAGAGTATGCTCTGTCTCACATCTGGATCTCAGAGATTCTGCACTGCACTCCTGGGAAGTTCTGCACATGAATGTAAAGCTGGCAACTTCAGATCCAATGTGTAAATGTCACCTGAAAAGTGAACACTGATAAGTCTTGCTGTTGCTGCAGCGAGGGATTTCTAGTCCTTTTTGGAGGGTGTATGTCCTAAATTCTGTTCAAGCCATGTTTTAGATATTTAAATCACCTCTTAAGCTGTTACAGTCCCTTATGTCACAATTTTATTAAGCCTCAGTGAACTTATTCACTCTCTGTTATTAAAATAAAATGTGTAAATAAGAGATCTAAATAATAGTAATCTGTTTTTCGTAATCTGGGATATGTACCTGGACATAAAACTTTTGATGAGTGAACACATCAGTTCCTCACAGTACAGGACCAGCAGTAGCCAAGTAAAATGTACCTGTTGTGTAATTCTGTGCTGCACTGTAGATTTGGTATTAATGTAATGCTTCAAAAGCGAACAGAACATTTAGTTGATATACTGTATCTCTCTATTATGTATAATATCTCTTCATAAATATGCATGTATAACAAAACTGTGGCAATTTGAGGGATTTATGTAAAACTTAGGAATTCTCTTTGATATGAGTCCTCAAGATATATCTGTTTCAACTTGCACGCTGTATATTGAAAAGAGCAGTTCGTTCTTTCTTTTTTCCTAACCTTTTCAGTGCATTGAATTATCAAAGGACATTGCCACAAAGCCAACCAGTGAACATAATGAAATGCCGACAACCCGAAATCAAATGGAAGACCTTCAGACAAAAAGACCTGGCAATTGCTCAGAATGATTTATTTGCCTAAGTGGGTTAGTTACCAAAACATGGATCCCATCTTGGAAAACTGGGTGATGCTGAAAGAGAATTAAAAGTTAGAAAAGATAACTTAATGGCCATTCTGGAGTAAGACAGAAGAAATCAGAAGAAAAAACTTGTTGCAGTTATTGTTTGCTGTCACAAGCAAATAGAGGATATTGAGAATATCGAATTAATGGGATTGCAAGGCCACATTTAAATGCACTTTTGACCAATTTAGGCAAACCTAGTTAGATAATGAATGGAGCTGGGATAACCTCCGGTAGATACAGTGAGAAGTTGGAAAGAGCTAAAGTTATAGTCTTAATTATGAAGCTTTCACTTCAACTTGTCAGTCTTGGAATACAATTATGAACCTACTTAAACCAAAACTATTTTAATGTGAGGTGGGTTTTCAACCCTTAAACCCTTTAACCTTCACTTAAAAATCTGCTAAACTGGGATATGGGTATTCAAATATGGCTCCTAATGAACAGATACAGTAAGATGCCTTTCAAAACAGAAAATGCTAAATGCTGCTTTTCATTGTAAAAACCTTACATGTTGAATTATGCTTGGAGGCTTCTGAAATTGAAAAATATAAGAAAGAGTAAGAGGATGAATATATATATATTATATATAATAAGAATATGTTGAGATTTTAACATTGGGCTTCCAAGTGCTAAAATTAAGAAAGAGATACAAGGCTAGTAGACTTTTGACTCGACATTATGGTTTAAGGTTTAGGTATGCTGTAATGTGAATAAAACTGCATTATATAGCAAATTTTTGAACCAGTGTAGTTTATGGGCTTATATTATTTCTGTGGTAAGTTTAGAGAAACATATGTACTTATAAAACTCTTTACAAATGCCTCAGTTCCATATAAGCTGCACATTTTTCAGTCTTTGTAATAAGACCAGAAATACTTACTGTAAGCAGGTGGCAGGGTTCAAGCGGTCAAAAATGAAAAAAAGAATCTTTTGCTCATGAAATTTACTTCCTTAGCATTTATTTCTTGTGAAACCAGAACACAGCTTTTGCAAACACAGGGAAAAAGGAAAGTGGGTTTTCCACACCAGATAGCAAAAAGCCCCAAATTTCAGTCCTGTAAGAGGACATGGAATTCTTACTGAGCAAATGGTTCAGCTGCATGAAAGAGAATGTATTTAAGGTATGTATGTCAGTGACTCTTCACCCTCTTTCTATGACATCTGCTTCCCAAGGCCTGTATTTTGCACTAACTCTGGCAATTTTCATTGTCCCAAGTACAGTTGGCATTATGATATATTAAGGCAGCAGTCTGAAAACTATTATGTACAGCCAATTTCAGATTATTTTGGCAGTGTGCATGAAGTGATCACATTTGCTATTGGATAGTCAGTATTCCTTCAGAAGCAGAAGGGATTTTAGTTCTTAATTCCATTGAAGAGTACTGGGTGTTAAGCAGAGAAACCTCTGGCAAAACTCATGAAGTGTGCTTTACATTTGTATCTACAGCTATAATAATTTCCTTGCTGGTCCTTCTGAAATTGAGAGCATATAATCCTTTTTACTGGTATTTCATTGTTAATGCCAGATAGGAAAAGAAAATTTACAAAGTGCTTCTCATTTAACACAGAGAACCTCACATAAACTAGGTGAAGGGAGTTCTTGAGGAACACTTTGACACAGACACAAAACAGATTGCTCTTATTATTGAAATTATAAGAGCAACAAGGCAGAAAGGTAAGCTGATGTATGTCAGATATGTACAGCACACATACATTAGAAGTGTGTGAAGAGGCACTTTATATTAGTATGGTGTCCTTGACAGTGGGCTGTCTTGTGGTTTTCTCTTGGCCTTGGTTGATAAATCTTGGGGTAGAGAGAAACAATGGAGTCAAAGTTGAATATAGATGTTATGAAGTGTATTTCTGGAATAAGAATGGAGAGAATATTTTTTTCTAATATTTATTAAGATGTAGGTCAAATAATTTACTGGTAGCAGGCTGAAAGAAAAAAACCCAGCATCTATTTTAGGAACCAATTTAGATTTTCACATAAATGGAAATCTAGAATAATTCTGTTGCATTACACAGAAGTGTAAGAGCTGGTGCAAGGTCAGAATGAAGCCTCTTGTGATTTCTGTCCAAAATGAATTTAAATCAGGATGACTGCACTGATTTCAGCAACTTCTGGCTGTTTTTCAACCAGATGAAAATTTGGCATTCAGTTGTAGTGAATAATTCAGCTAATATTTTCCTAAGGAAGGAGACAGAGATGAGCCTAATGTGGCTGCAGTTCCCCATGAGCACCATCTGGTGCAAGGTGCACTACTGGTCAAATGACAAGGACCCCTCCATCCTATCGACGTAGCTATTGCATCCAAACCTGTATTTTGGTTCTGACCTTGTCCTAAACTCCCACTGATGCCAATGAGAACTCCATGTGCAACACAGTCGCTTATTCAGGCTGTCAAATCTTAATATTTTCAAAATGTTGACTTGGGCAGGAGTTGAGATAATTCGCCTTTGGGGCTTTGCACTGAAGCACTTGAATTCCATTTGGAGCACAGCACTGGCCCCATAAACCCTTTGCTAAAAATCCTGCTCTGAAAAGAGGATTACTGTACATATGCTATTTGCTTCCTTTTTTCCATAACCTTTTAATGCCTCAGGGATTGAGTTTCACTAGACGCAGTGGGAGAATCCTGGTACATCTGGTTTCCCTGTGGTCTTACATGATGACTGAACAGCCTCACAGCATTTGCGGTCAGGTTCCCTATGGGCTCACACTGTGATTAGATTTGTTCACCACAAATATATCCTTGTTTGCCATAAAGATACGAGTGAATTGAGCTGCTGTTTATGCATCACATTTACAACTAGGATTTCATAGAATCATACAGTAAATTAGGTTGGAAAGGACCTCTGGAGGTCACCTCATACATTTCCTGGCTCAGCCTCTTCCCAAAGATGATTTCTTTTTTCCCCTTTTGTGGATTGACAATTTAGAAATATAATTTCAGTTGACAGAATGACCTCTTCTTTCCTAGTTCACTCAAATGCAAGCACTCACCCCAGCCCATGCACATATTCCATATTTTAAAAGATTATATATAGGGTTTTTAAAAATAAAGTGTAATACACATGTTTTGCTGGTTAAGGATATCAATTAAACTCGGACACCAGAGTGAAAAGAATAGGCGTATTTTATTGGGGAATAACTAAATAATATAACAAAGTAATAAGAAAACATGCAGTAAGAAAAGAGAATAGTGCACTTAATGCAAACATATAGGAAAATACAGGGTAATGCATCAAATCATTACCACACAAGAGAGAGAATTAAGAAAAATACATCACCACTTGCACGCGTTCCCATCACCCAGCCCCGCAGTGGCTGGGCAGCCCCGGTTACAGCGAGGGTTTGGGGAGCCTGTCCTGGCAAGGGGGAAATCCTACGCGGTGCGGCCACCCATAGGTGAGGCTGACAGAGTCGCTGTGAGCGGGTCCAGCCTTATATACCAGAGATCGACAGGCCAGAATAGCTGGCACCTTTGTTTTAAGCGGAAATACCTGTTTTCACTCTCACATTAGATTCCCCCAGATCCTGGCCAGGGCTCAAGGGAGAAGCTAAGGGAGTTTCCCTGTTTATCTAATTTATTTATGTTCTTTTTAGAACAAGGCCATGCGTCTGGTCCCAAGGTTGGACAGCTGGCTTCATGGCCTTGTTAACTTGCCCCTACACAAGGAAGAAGAAAGATACATTCAGGATAGACATTTTCATTACATTCATCATGAGTATATGATATCTAAGCTATATCTTTCATTAATGAGCATACGTATTTCACTAATGACCATATACTAAGTTAGCATCTTTGACTCAGGGCCTGTTGTTCAGGCTTCAGTATTTCAACACTTTAGCACTTTTTACATCAGCATAGGTGGTTTGTTATAACTTAGTACAATACCCACTAGCACAGTGGTTATCAGTTATAAAAAATACAGGATTCATCTATAGGTCAACTCTGGCCTGGGCCTGTTGTCCAAGCTTTAGAACTTCAATACAATACTAACTTTTGAAATGTGGTATGAATGAAGGTTAAAGATGTGTAAGCCACACAGCTATTCCTGAATGTCTAAACAAATACCAGATCACCTACCTGGCTTTTGTCACAGCAGGAGATGGCTCTGTGGAGCAAGAGGGTAGCAGTGTCCTGGGCATGCATTTGGCATCTGGAGAGACCCAGCTGTCTGCCACTTCCCAGGCAGGATTTAAGGTCATCCAGCATCCCTTGCATCAGGACAGCCTGCTGCCATAACCCTGGCATGGGAGATGGTTGTGGCAAAATTGCATGGGATTCAAAAGACAGTTTTGTCTCCCCTTTAGGAGAGCTTGATTTCATTTTAGGACAATAAAATTTTTTGAGCTGACTTCACTGAGATTTTCACCAGGGCCATAATTATTACTAGATAACACCGACTTGTTTTCGGAAAAGCACTTTTTGCCTACCCTTAATGTGTAATGGTTTCTGGTATTTATGTTCTTTCTGCAAATACAATAGAATGAAAAACATGACTGTGTGACATTTATAGCTGAATACTGGTTTCTTATTGACAACTGCTCCAGATATATGATCAACATCTTTAATTTTTATGGAGAGATGAAAAGTGACTTAGGTAAGACCCATTGCAATATGCTTTTTATGAAAAAGAAACTTTTTTTTTTTTTTTAGTAGACACAGGTTAGAGTCTATAGATGATATGCTGTTTCCAAATCTCAAACTTTTGGAAGTTGACCACAAATGGCCTTTCTGAAAAGATCAGACTTTAAAAGGGGGTAATTGTTTCCGCTATTCTTGCAGACACTGAAATAAAGATGTACTTTTGAGGAAAAATGAGTCAACATGGGTTCTGCTATTCCTCTAGATCATTTGAATAGATTCAAATAAAGTTTAAAACTGCTACCGTGTGACTTATGAAAAATCATGTTAGGTTAAAGTCTGAGAAATAATGCAGGTATTGACCATGTAATTTCTAGAGCCATCAGAAAAAGGTTGGCAGAAAATGTCCTTGAACAGTTCTAGAATTAAGTAAAGATATTCTTGTTTCACAGGTAATTCATGAAATGGAAAGTGGACATATTTTGATAAAAGTGACAATTTTCTTTAATCATGCCAAGATTAAAATTGGTCATGTTTTAGGACTGCTGCTTTTCTGTGAGAAGGGAGGGAAGGGACATGCAGTTGTGTAATTTATGATTAGTATCATCACAATATGTGCAAAGAGCCACACAAACTGAAGAACAAAAGGAAAAGACAGAGCCTTCTCTAGTAAGTTTTATGGAACTGTGTTACGCTGTAGCATTTTAACTCCATTCAGGAAGAGAAGGTAATTTTCATGCTTTTATACTTGCAAAGTGCTGAGTAGCAGTACGGAGATCTGTGCACACATTTTAGTGCCTTCAATGAATGGCAGCTGGGGAGGATGCCGGTAGTGTTGGTTCCAGTTAAAACTTCCAAGACAAAGACCAGAGAGGAGGAATACAGCCAATACAGGAAGGCTCAAGCAGAACACAAACTTTTACCCATACCCAGCAGCAAACTCCAGTTTTCTACAATAGCCTGTCTGGGGACACGATTCTTTCTTTCCTGCCTCTTATGGTTTCAACTTCTAGGTCTGCTGGAGGCCACTCCATGTTCAGGTCTCCACTTACACTGAGAGCTTATACAGATGTCTTTGCTTATCACTCTAAAGGGATGTTTTGTTTTGTTTTTCTCATGAAAATCTCTGTTCTGATCTGATCAGATGAATATTCCAGAAACAAAATGCTATGCTGTCTAGTATGCCTGCACCTTAATGTGACAGAACCTCCCATGTATTTTCAAATTTCATTAGAGAAACTGAGCCAGAGAGACCAATACAGCATTGGAAATGTTTTGCATTTCTATATAATTTTATTGCTCGTTTATTTTAGTTCAAAGTAGATGTGCTTTTATGGTATTTACCATACCGTAGCTTGGTATGTAAATTCCAGCTCGCTTGCTGGAAAGCCTGCTTTCTGAATATTGGAAATGTAATATCTAGGTGCTACTGGGTATTCGTATGTACGGAAAATCTTTGTAATTGCAAAACTGGTTACATTCTTTGACAATTTAACACTTAACAGTGTGGTCAGTATCTAATGTATTAAAACTTGTCCCTTAAAAGTTTTGAAGATTGATTTCAGCAGGAATTAAGCAATGTCTCCTGTGCATCTTTAGTCACATCAAATCTTGCCCAGTATGTTTTGCTGCATGTTTTAGAATTAGTGGTCTTATTTTTTTTTAATCTGGTGAACAATCCACACTTTCTGTTGACTTTAGATCATTTACTAACAATTTGTTTAAGTGTCAACCAGGAGGACAACCAGATCCAAGCCCTCCTTTCCACCACTCCTAAGAATCTCTTATTACATCAGTTTAGATCTGCCAAACCTGTCATCAGATATAAAAATGAAAGGAAAGGTTACTTTTGTAGTATAATGATTAGAGCACTTACTATGGTAACAGACCTATTATGGTTCATCCATTTAGTCATGTTTTATCTTACTATAAATGGTGAACTCCCTACTCCCGTCTCACAAGCTTATGTAAACAATGTTGTGCAAAGATGAACCAGGGCTTCAGACTGTTTCTGGACAATACACAAGAGCCTCTGGGTTAGTCCAGGGACAGCTTGCATGGCAGGGGCATGGCAGCTGAGAACCACAAGCACAACACACTCCAGAAATCTCACTCCTTCCCACGATCCCACTGCAAGTCACTGACTCTCCTTCCACTTGTCCCACTCATCAAAGGATATGATAGGGATACAAACATTAATAGGGTTCTCAGATGGAAGATGCCATAGAATTGCCAAGTCTCACGATAGTATTAAAGCGGCATCACCACCAGCAGCAGGATTTAGCTGAGTGGGATAAAAGTCTCACAGCAGTGGTTTGCCAGTTTTCATACACCCATAGAAGCAAGTTCATTAGGAACTGGGTGAAGTGTTTGGATTCCAGTCCCCAGCACTGCTGTACCCAGCAGTATGGTTAACACCTCGCTGGTGTGCAGCACTTGAAGGTACGCCATGAGGAGTGAAGGACTTCTGTCCATTCACAAAGGGACTGTATGCAGGCTGTTAAATATTTGTTTGCAGGATGGCTGCTTTTGAGCTAGCCATTGTTAAAGCAGATGGAAATCCTAGCAGTAAAAAGCTACTCATTCCTGACTTGCAGCTTTCTTGCACTAATTAGAGGGTAGGTTTTATTTGTTAAGAGGTGGACATTGTCAGGCCATTTTTGCTTTCTGCTCTCAAGACAGCCAAAATGAACTGCTTTGTGCACTAGCTGAAGTCCCAAAAGAGCTAGAACCCCGTTTTCATAAAATGCTGTGATAAAACAAGCTCTTTTGAATTCTAAGAAAAAGTATCATTCAAATAACTACAAAGCTCTAGAACATGATTTCTCTTTAGAAAAAAAAAAAAAAAAGGTCTTTATATCCTTGGGTCTCCAGCTAGAAAGCTGCCACAAATGGCTTTTCTAGTGTAAAGGCAACTAAATAACAGTAATGTTGAAAATTCATAGTCAAAAGGAAAAATAAATACTTCCATGTCTGCTGTACCTGAGAAACAGCCTTCTCCACAATGGCAAGCTGCCAGTTTCAAAGTAAGGGGACCAGCTACCTTGAAGTGCTCTAAAGTAACTGATCTTGAAATGAGATAAACAGGTAATAAGGACCAAAAGTACACTCAGTGTACAAAAGTTCAACTGAAAACACACCTTACAAATCAGTTTGTAAGGTCACCTAACATAAGCAAAAGTATGTAAGAAATAGTATTTAATACAAGGAATTTCAGCAGTTTCAGTCATTTCTGTCGTCCCAATTTTCCTTTTCATAAGAACTACTTCATCAAGCTGATGACAAATCATACATGAAAGTTTATTAAGACAGAAGAAAAACAGGGATATCCAATTTTATACTCAAGTCATTGACAAATGCAAGTCTTTAACAATAAAGCTTCTGTCAGAACCCAGGAAACAACGCCATTAGGCTGTGCAAACATCCTTCAATGAAGTACATACAGCTTCAGGCAAAGAACACAGTTCTTCATATCCCTATTGCCTAACGCTAATTACTCTGCTAAAATTTTGTTCTCCTGCAGTGAAACTGTTGCCAGGGATCTTTTCCAAAGTAAAGATAAAGGAGTCTTGAAAAGCTGCGTGTGATTAAATCTATTGAAAGAGCTGTACTTAATATTCTACTGAAAAAATGGCAAAATTCTCTAATTTTGGGGAAGAAAAAAAAAAAAAAAAAAAAAAAAGTGAATCAAGTGGTCATTTTATGGTTGGCCATTTAAGGGTAAGAGTTTAGCCAAGCTGGAACATGGAAGATCACACTTGATGTGTGCTTGCATCCACCCAGTTGAATAATCACATACAGGATCATCTACTGCTGCTAGGCAGCTTTCAAAGGCAACACTAATGTCTGAAGCTCCTGTTAAGGCTCTAAATTTCATTTGTACATAGTAATCGTGCACCATGTCCCTTTCTGACTTTTGGAAGCCACAGAAAGGGTTTAAGAACAGATATGTGGTATGACTTGCATCTCACCAGAGTAACTTTGTGACCATTATTATTTCTGTAACTTGAGAGCAGAAACCTATATTCTTGTGGCTTGCTGGGTTGACTCCTACAGTTTCAACCCCACGCAATTCTGGAAGCTTTCACTTTACCTTCCTCCCTCTATCAATCATAAGAGTGGTACATTGCAAGACTGAAATAACCAGGGCTTGTGTCTTCTCAGAGGCTGGAAAAGTCAAACCAGTCACAAATGGCATACAGAAATCTTGGAATATGGAGAACATGATCTGCCCACCCAATTACTTATATAAGACCTGCCTCATAACTCTTCTAGCCATTGCTGTGTGTTCTACTGAACAGAGATTTACAGAGGAAGGGGAGGAATAGTACCAAAACATATAGTCCTGCAATATCTTTAACCTTTTTCCCCAGCTCTGAAAGATAAAAGCCAAGATTTCTAGCAAGAGTGGCAGTGTCCACAGCACAAGATCAGAAGGAAATTCTGTGTATTGTGGAGAGCTCACCTTCCTATCCTCCTTACTCTGCCGCTCCTTCTGCACAGATTGTGCTCCTTGTCTCATGCGAACAGCTGGAATACTCTAATAAGCGAGAGGGACTTGTGGTAGACATTCTTCACTGTGCCATTTCACCTTTGGTACTTAAAGAAATAGGTCCTGGATACACTACTGAGTAGAGTCTTTCAACCATATACCATGCAATCTGACTGAGCATGAATAGAATTAAGACTATTTACATCTCCCATATTGTATCATGATTTTTTAATTTGGTTTTGGTCCTAATCTTTTGTGGAACTCATATACATCAGTTAGGCAAGAAGACTAAATATTAAGCTAGCAACATAACTTGGTCATGAGGAAGACACCTGAGAACAATGGACCTGTTGACTAAAACTAGGGTTTTAACAAAACACGTTCTTTCCATATTGCAAAAGAAACACACACAGTGGTCTTGTTATAATTCTAATAACCCCCTAATGCAGAAATACCACACATAACTCCTCATTAAAATGGGTAAGTCTTCAGTTTTGGGAAAAAAAAATAGAAGCACCAAATGAAATATGCCTTAAACCTGCTGTGCCTAAAGGAAAGCCAAGCACAAAAAATAAACAAGAAACAAAAACCATATCCCTAATCTGATTTACGTAGCCTCACATGTACTTTTCTGTCCAACACATGTTAAAGAAAAATAGTGGCCCCATTCTTAAGTATATCTACTTGATAACAAGAACACCGGCTACAGGGGAGGCATATTCTAAAAAAGAAATACATAAGAAAAAGTTTTCCATTATTTTCTTAGTTCTCTGAAGTCTCATCCCTGTGACAGCAAAAGTGAGCTGTTAGGTGTTAACTGTCATTACAAAGAATGCGAGCACGTGCATGGAAGTCAAAGCAGTCTGCTCGCTAGCTAGCTAGTTAGGAGTACTTCCAAAGCTCTGTCATCCTGACTGGAATAGCTGCTTCCTCCTGATTAACCTTTGAAACCAAAATTGTGGAACTTGTTGAAGGTCTCCCTCACATGTTCCATTTATAAACACTGTGAACCACTCTATGGTTTTCCTTCCCCATTCAGAAAGTTCTTACCCTTCTCTAAGGCAGTATTTAATCACAAGCAATATTAAAACATCCTACTACCATGAGGACAGATCCTACAAAGCCCTTTTACTGGGTACAGTCTTGATTCTGCTGTATTGCACAGTAAGAGGGGCTTGCAGAAATACCTACTACATGGGTTTTAAAGTTATCCCGAATCAAAACTCAAGTCTTAAATCCCAGACACGGCGTGTCTGGAAATTCAATTCATCTGAGCATCTTCTTGAAATCATTGCTGCCCATTCCTTTTCCTTGCGTACAAGCCAAGACAGGCACAGAATCCGACGACACTGACAGCGAGGCCTAGTAGGAAGGCGATGGCATCTCCTGTGTCAAGGGCCTCAACTACTGGCAGCACCACCAGCAATGAAACGAGGACCAGGAAAAGTTTTGAGGTGTTCTCAGTAGAAGGCATGCTGATGGTCAGCTGACCCCAAGGGCAAGTTAAACGAGGAAATCGGTGGAAAGCAAGTACTTCAGCGGTATCTACAAGGAAAACAAAAGGAATGTGATGGGATTTCCTTTCCTCCCCCTGGCATTTTCTTGCCAAAAGCCAACTGATGTGATCGGTGTATTACAGTATCTGTGTGGGACTCTGGAAATCAAGGCTTTATCTTCAGAGTTACCAAAGTAAATGACTTACTATCATGAGGGAGTCACGGCGGGTTTGCTATCTAGTTGTCATGGAACTCTGTGGAAACTAACCTTCTGGAGCCTCACCATGAGCTAAGTCAGCACCGGCTCTGCTGCCCTGCAGCCACCAGTCCTGGCTTACTTCGTGCTGGGCCACACAGGCCGCCGCCTCCGGGTGTTTCGGAGTGCGCAGCTGCCGCACACCACTTACCCTCGTCTTCCAGCAAGGGGCATCCTCGGGACCCGTGGGCACGGGGAGGCCACCGCACGCTGGCAGGGATGCGAACTGAGCTGCCAGCCCGTCCCGGGTACGCGCCCCCGCGCACACCCTCGCTGCGGGACCGGCACCCCCCCGCTCCCCCCGGCCCGGGAGGCGGCGGCCCTCCGA
>NW_020799092.1:53904267-54057590 GCF_003259725.1 Athene cunicularia
CGCACGGTCTGGTTCCCGCGGGCCGCGGTAGGGCCGGGCGGCACCGGGAATCTCCGGCCCCACCGGCCCGGGCCCGGGCCCCGGCCTGGGGGCGCCCCGCGCCTCCCGAGAGCGGCGTCCAGCCGGAGCCGTGTGCTGCCGGTGCGGCGTGAGGATGAGCCTCGGCCTCGGGAGCAGGGGCCGCACGCAGGCACTGGCGCTGTATCGAAGTAAAATGATAAAAACATACCGACTTGGGCTGGTTGCCGACTCTTTTCTCTAACAATAAGCACATAGCACAAATTACGTTTAGTCTGACTGCAGGCAGTGCCTACTTCTTTTCAGGTCTAGGTTCTCATGCAACACTAATGTGTGCCATCATAGCCCATTCCTGCACCAAGTGCTAAAGCTGTTTTGTAGTGTGGAGCCACCATGGTGCCAAAAAACCTTAGAAGTGTTATCAGCTTATCACCTGAGATCACCCCCAAAGCCTAAGTCAAACTTGTCCTGATTTTTATCTTATTTCTGCTTTGGACAAAGCTGCTTGTAGAAACGCTGCGTTGCACTGCTCTGTTACACAGAACAGGTTTAAAACATCTGTCTTGTAAATGCCGCAGGGGGTTACTAGCAAGATCCTAGTCAGAGCTCAGTTTTTATTTTCGAGTGGAAAATGCTTAAGTTTGGGTGAGAGACCTGTAACCAATTATTACAGATTCAAAATACGTTTGCCTTTGGAATGCTCAGAGAAGAAACTGTGCTAATCTCATGACAAAATTAACCTAGAATTTGTAATCCGTGGCTTCAAGCATTAATTCATGATAACTCAGGTTCTCACAATGTTCCATTAGACTTGTGCAAGAAAACAGCTTTTGTAAACATTTCTCTTTATAGAAACAATTTCCTATGAGCTGCTGATGAGCAGTGGAAATCCAGATATATTGTTCAACATACATACTGCTTTGCCTCTGCCTTACGTAATTTCACTAATTGTCCTTGAGCAACCATTCTTCATGCCTGTAGGAACTTTGTAAGTCAAGTCTGATCATCATTCCTTATTTTTACCCATCATTTTCTTGTCTATCTGGATCCAGCAGCTGTCAGTCGTCTTAGACAATAAACTTCCAGGGATAAGGAACCGTCTATTTGCTCCCTCTTTGTACCAAGTAGCATGAAAACATCTTCTTTATAAGCAGCCTAGATTCTGTCACAATACAAAAAATAATAAATATCAGTATAACTGGTAAGCATCACTTTTAGTCATGAAACACCTATTTCACAGTTTTTCAGATCTGAAATACTTGATGCCTCCTGTTCAGTTCTGAAGGCATTTTCTCAATAAGCTGATGCCAGATAAACTCACTGGAGAAAAATCCTGAGATTTCTGAGAAAGTTGTCATGGCATGGAGGAAAGTAATGCTATGATGTCTGGCTCATTCCTTAATGAATCACAGATAAATTGTAACCCCTACAGAACCTGAAGAGTGGTGATTTGACGTGCAGAAGGTAGGTGTCATCACCGCTGTCATCTCTGAGAGGGGGCCTTGGAGTCCTGGCCCTCTCAGTTCCCTGCTCGTCCTGTTTACTACATCCTGCACTCTTGACATGTCAATGCTACACTGTTCTGCAATGTCAAAAAATATTTAAATCATCGCTGTAAATTTCAGTGCTGTATTTGGTCTTGTCACCACTTACCAAGTACAATTTTCAATAGTAGTCATTTATTCCACAAAACAGATCGGGGTGGGGGTGGGGGGTGGCATTGAACAATGACTTTCAAGTCTATATTTTATAATTAGAAATGTCAGTACCAAAGAGCTATGGCATCTTTGGACTTGTGTATTTTGAAGGAGAGGAATGAAAAATCCAAGGGGAAGGCTGGACTTAACATACTCATTTTACTATCTCTCCCCTCTTCTCAACAACTGTACTAAGTTGCAGGCAATTGAAATGACACGTAGAAGTACAGTAGAGATGTGGGAAATCTTGACTGTAAGATAAATAATTTATTAGTAATGTCATGGAAGTGCCATTGAGAGCTAGAAAGCAGTGCCATTTGGGGATATTTCCTTGGCTTATTAGCTCTTTCAATACCATTGCATTTTGTAGCTTTGGCTTCAGGAACAGTGCTGCTTTGAAAAAAAGCCAACAAAATCTAAACAGTGGAGAAGGCTCTAGTGGGTTTTGTGCTCTCTGAATAGCAGAGAAACGTGTATTCAGCTTCAAGCTCTGCCATCAACTTCCTGCATCACCTCAGGCATATCTTTCTTTTTGACCTATAACTGCTTTGATTGCTTAGCTCAAGCTATTATGTAACTAATATTCAGAGGAAAGATGGAGAATTCCCAGAGCTGACAACTAAAGCTTTGTAAATTTTGAGCACAAGGCCAAGGAGGTATACATGAAACTGGAAATTGAAAATAAATGCACTTTATGGAGACTAAAAAGTTATGAGATAATCAGCAGAGCAAGGCTACACCCTGAAGGACATATCTGCTGTTTTTTTTTCCCTCCTATTTCGTTCGTCTTCTTTTGAGAGCCATTTGTTTATTGCATGGTCACACTGATCTGAGAAGCTTTCTAATCAATTTTTGGACTTCAGTTGTACTGATGTAATGAGAAATGCTAACTCTGATTACTGATAAGACATTGACTACGGGGCAATGATTATCACTTCTACATCAACATGTTCACCCTTGAGCCACTTTTCCCTGGTGATACTTAATCTGACATTTTAGCTCTCTATTACTATGTCCTCATGTCTTCACTCACAGATCTACATCCAGTTTTTCTTCTACAAAACCGTGACTTGCTTTATTTGGACTTTATTGGGTGCTTCTCTTTCTCTGAGGAAATAGACTATCACAGCTACCTATTTGCTTCTGTAGAAAAAACAAAGTTAAAATACAGCATGATTCTATCATTAACCTTTTCCACATTTGCTTCTCAGTCTGCTGTCATACAAATGTTGACTTCATCCTTTCTCTTCCTTCCTCTCTCATTATCCCCTCCCTTCTTATCATGTGTGTCTACTTCATCCTGCCTTCTTTATTCCCTTCTATTTCTCAAAGTCCTTCAGTTTCCTCTCAAATAAATGTACTAGCCATAGACCTTTCCCATCATGAAAACACCAGTTGGATTCCCTTCCTTTAACTTCCATCTTCCACTTCATCTGTTTTATTACTGTCATCTCTAACCTCTCCCAACATGCTGTCCAAAACTGCTCTAGTTACATCTACATCTCATTCAGTATGGCTCATTCCTTCCTCTATCAGCTGGGGCTGTTCATGTTGATACCATGTTGATACCATGTTAACATAAAGGACTGTGATTCGTCATTGTCTCTTTGATGGACTGATGGACTGCTTCTGAAGCTCCCATTCCTCTTTTCCTCAATTCCTTTTAAAACTCTCATTCCTCTTCCCAAATCCAGTAAAAACTTGCCAAACACAATAGAAAACCCATACCTTCCTTTTAAAAAAACCCTCCTTTCCCAGTTCTTCACTTCTGCTTCTTGAATCTTTGGTGCTGAACCCTCATTTTCTGCTGCTGAAAGTGTGCTAGGCTTCCATCTGTGTTTTTTCCTCTTGACTCTCTAGACATTGTCCCTGGCCACCCTTATTAACAAATATGACTTTGAATACTATCCTTAACTCATGGTTTTCTTTGTCTTTTGTCTCTTTTTATTCCACTTGGTGTCGAGTTCTTACTGCATGTAGCATAGCAGCTCCTAGGCCTAACAGTCCTCATCTGACTCTATGACCTAAAGTTGTGTCCTGACAATTATTCTTGTCTCTTGCTGTGATCCCTGCACTTTTTTTATTCAAAGTGCTGTGTGAAGGGACCTTTCTCTGGTTTATCATTTTTACTGTGTTCCCTCACTTCTTAATCCTCTGGTGTTACATTTCCTCTTTTTCTCAATCGAAGACAATTTTCTTCTCAGCCCTGGAAGGTCTTTGCAGCATAATCTTCCTTCGTACTGGCTTATCCTATCACCATGTCAGGAGGTTAACTTCTACCTTTCTTTTGTCACCCCTGGCAGATTCTTTTTGATCCCTCCGAGAAGCAAAAGTTACTTCTTTCTGAGAGCACAGAAAGGCTTACAGAAAGAATTATGCCACTTTTTGATGGAAAATTCTTTCCTTTGGTACCACATGCTTCCTGCTGTCCTTTATACAGACATGAAAATAAAGGATTAAATCACCCAGTGATTCTTTTTCCCTCAGTCCTTTGCTCCTTTAGCCTGGCAGGGGATCTCCTCTGCCTGCTGGAACCTCTTTAATTTCTCTTGCCAGCACTTCAGAGATGTCTCTGTGCAGTGCTGTCTGGAGCGGAGAGGCATGTAGGCAGCTGCCAGCCCTGCAGAAAAAAGCTCTAGAGTCGGTGCTGGCAGGAGGGGGGAGCAGTGAAGCTGCAGGAGTGGGTGCAGCGCATGCCAGCCAGAGTTAAACAACCACTGATTGCCATCCCTGCTGAACTCTGCAGGCGAATGTGAGAGCTACCCATCCATAATGGCAAATCCGGGGATTCCCTGCGATTATTGAGAGTGCTGTCATGCTTTTTCTGGATTATGAGGAGCAGGCTCCTGGGGTTTCCATAGAAGCATAACAAAGTAAAGGCAGATATCAACAGGAATGATGCATCCAAACTCCCTCCAGCTTTGAGGAAGTAAAATCTGAATCAGTCTTCTTGATTTCAGTCTTTGTACTGATATAAGCTATTGAGATGTACTCACATTATTCATCAGTGTTTCCACAGGTAGGTTGAATATTGAGTATTGCTTGTCTGGTTCTTTTTGAGAAAAAAAAAATCATACAATATTAATAAGGAAAATGTATACAGCCCAAGCAGTTCAGCTTCAGAGGGCCTAAAAATACCACCTTCATCAGTATTGAATGGTAAGCAAAAGAAGATACTATACAACACAAGAATGACAGAATGAGATTTAAAGGGGGAATAAGCAGCTGTCATCCACACATTGTTTTGTATAGTACATTGTTTTTTTCCAAGATATGCTGTCAGATGTTTTATTGACTTCCATGCATATGGTTGTAATAAGTAGGAGAAGTTTCATGAAAATAAACGTAATAAACTTGTAGAATCATATGTTTCAAGTGTAGATTTAGTCCATATTTGGATACCTGTTTATCTATAGGAACATATAAGTAGTCATTTTGTTCTTTTTTTTTCCAGCTTTAGGCATTGTTAGAAATAAAGCTTGCCTACTTATGGAGTTCTAGCCATCTAAATCTGAGTGCTAGTCATAAATAAGAAAACTGGTTTTATAAAAATTGTCCCTTATATTTTCATGACTAAAATACACTTTTTTTTTTTTTTTTAAATTGGTGCCCAGAAAGGAAGGTTACTGAAATTAGAAGATAATTTGGGAAAATGAGATGTTAGTGTCAGGCTCAAGGTGGTGTATCTCTGGAGAAGAAGGGGGAGAATTCAGGAGGAGCTGTGCTACATGCCAAAACTCACCTAGGGGAGGAGAATCACAGAATTGCTGAGGCTGGCAGGCACCTCTGGACATCATCTAGTCCAACCACCCACTCAGAGCAGGTAAGCTACAGCGGGTTGCTCTGGGCTGTGTCCACTCAGGGTTTGAATAGCTCCAAGGATGGAGACTCCACATCCTCTCTGGACAACCTGTGTCAGTGTTCAGTCACCCTCACAATGTTTATTTCATATGTTTAAATGAAGTTTTCTTTATTTCAGTTTCAGTTTGAACCCATTACCTCTTGTAAATGGATGTCACTGGGTGTCACTGGATGTTATTGAAAAGAGCCTGGCTCTCTCTTCTTTAACCCCCCATCAAATGTGTGTGTGTATTGCTAACAACCTGCCTGAGCCTTCTCTTGTCCAAACTAATCCATCCCAGTTCTCTCAATCTGTTGTCACATGCCAGATGCTCCAGACCCTTAAACACCTTTGTGGCCCCTTGCTGGACTCATTCCAGTATATCCATGTCACTCTTGTACCGGGGAGCAAAGGACTGGACTGAGCATTTCAGATGTGTCTCACCAGTGCTGAGTAGACAGGAAGGATCATCTCCCTCAACCTGCTGACAGTGCTTTTCCTAATGCAAGCCAGGATGCTGTTGGCAAACAGTATGGCCCTACAATGCTGCTATGCTGTTCAAATTTTACACTGATCTGAGGAGTAGAGGGATTTGGGGGTAATTTATACACCCCCTGACAGCTGTTGAGGTTATCACACTCTCATTAGATGCTCTGTGGTTCTGGGGCGCTAATTAGAACATGCTTTCATGTAGTCCTTGTAATGGGGCCTTAAAAAGCCAGCTTGGTATTTCTGTTCATCAGCTCAGCACATGCTCTAGAGGAACTTTTTGGGACTGACTCAGATCTATCAGAACTCTTTTGTCAGTGTCCAGTGTCAATCTCCTGGGCAGGCACTGGGCTGCTCAGCTGTTATGCATGAAGACTGAGCAGTCCTGCCACAAGACGAGCAAGAGGTTGAGATGACTGTAGATTTTTAAGGAAGTATATCCAAGGCAAGAAACAATTCAATTTATACAAAGAATAAAAGTGAACTATAACCAAAAAATGAAAACGGGAAAAAGTAAAAAGATCTGGGCCACATAGAGTGAAACTCAGGGTGAGAGTTGCTGAAGACAAAGAGAATAGAATACAACTAAACTCTTTAAAGGAAAAGGAAGTGTCATAGTTGCAGCTGACTCTATTGAGAACTAATATTCAAATTCTCCTTGGATGTCTTTATTTAGTGTTTCTGTGCTTGAATTCTTAATCTACTCCTTAACATGGACAGGAGTTTTACCATTGCCTTCAGTGAGGCCATGTTTCTACCTGTATCTGAAAAACAGGAGCAATCATTCTTTCCAATATCACCAAAATTTCATAAATTTTCTGGTGCATGTGCAGCAGTTAGTGGTGAGCCCACAGGAAATCCTATAAATGATTACACTGAAAGTTACTTATCCTAAAAGCTACATGGATTTGTTTGGTAAATGCTGAAGTTTGCTGTTGCAAGGTAACAAATTGTATTTTATTTGTGGAATGTATTTCCTGTATCTTATCTTATCTTGAACATAGAAGGCCCTAAAAGGGCTTTGTAGAATACAAAGTAAATCTGGATTATTTCAGTGCCAGTCTAAAGGGAAGGGACATCATTCATGAGGGGCACATTTAATGAGCCAACTGTCCGCTTTCAATAGCCTGCAATTCATTCCAGCACATGGTTATTTGGCTCCCTTTTCATTAGCAAAACAGTTTGAGTTTCACTGTTGAACTAGATACACAGCTGTCATTACAAAAGACACCGTGATTCAGAAAAATATAACCGCTTAATGCCTTTGTGTTTCACAGATTACACAAACTTTTAAAGGAAAATGCATTTAGCTGCTGTTACCAGTCTGAAAATTCATGCAGTGAGAAATACCACTTGTCATGTGTAAACTGAGAAATATAGTTGTAAATACATCTAGTTAAAACTGACATATTTCACCTTAATGGCTCCAGTGACCATGGTGATAAAAATGTGAGGCACACAAAATATTGAAGCTATATATATTTTACATATATGTTTAGTAGTAATACATATATAAATAAAATAAATAATAATAATAATACTAGTAGTAGTAGTAAGATCAATATTAGAGCACTCAATCCAAATCACACATCAAAGTTATTGACATTTATTTTTAATAAATTTAGTGGGTTTTGGGTGATGTTTAAATATTAGCTTTCATGCATGGATTTCATTACATGTTATGAAGAATGGCAGGGATGGTCATCCCCATTTTACAGCTGGAATAATCAAGACATGGAAAGATGAAATGAATTCCTGAAATTCTTGTAGAAGATCAACAGCAAAGTCAGGAGAGGATCCTGTGCCTTCTTGCCACTTCTCATTGTAGCTGGTGTTAATTTCCACAGATTTCTGTGGAAACAGAAAAGGAAAATCCTTTTGTGAAAATGTGCTGTCTCTGTTAAGATGTATGGAACTTCCTGCCAAAATTACAAAGCTCGTGAATGTCTTCAGAGATGTATTTTGCAATGACAAAGTTCAACCTTTTCCATGCTGATGGGCCTTATGTTCCAGCTGAGATACAAAGATGACTGTAATGGGTGCTGTAAAGATATGTACAACTTGGATGTATAGTTTATGTCACAGTTTTCAAAATTTATTGGTAGCATCTTAAAAAACGTTTTATTGTACCAGTGCTCAAATTCAGATGGGATAGAGGCTGCTTCACTTAGAGGGCTATTTTCTGTTTTGTGTAATCACTCTGGAGAATCAGTGTTTTCTTCAGAGAAGGAGTAGGGAAAATTATATGTTTTGTATTAGGGAAGTGTTAATTCCCTTCAAAAGTGTCTATAAATATGGTCTGAAATAATTTCATCTGTGGCTGTGAACTCATCAGTATCAGAACAGAACAAGGCTCAAACTTTGTCACTTCTTGGATAAAACACCCAATACCCATGATAATATAAATGTGTAAAACACACACACTAAAACGTGTGTTTATATGTATGTAAACATATGCATAAACACACATACACTCTTGGAGTATTTAGGATGTTTCATTTACCCCTTAGTCTGAGCAGTGTGACAGTCTGCACATTTGGCTGACATCCTGAGAAGTGCTTCATCTTGTGCTGCCCTGTACGCATATATGTGGTACCCGGCCAGTTAATGAGATAAGTCAGCTCTTTAAATTTACCCACATGGTTGACTGCTTCATGTGTCAGGAGCAGCACATTCAGGGCCCTGCCAGATAGTGCCCTAAGCATGTATCCCAGAAAACAGAGAAGTCAATAATTTCCTGCAACTGGCATCCCACTTTCTGATAAGACTTTTCTAAGTATTGAGGTTGGTTTTCCAGTGTGTAGAAGCTGGGTTTTATGCCTCAGTGTTACGTACCATCACACACCTCTGCACACAAAATGGCAATGGCCATTCAGACAAACTTTGTAATTACATGCAAACATGTAGAAAAGGTATCTGCATTAAAGAACATTTGAAAATGGATTCTAATGTGTAATGCTTCTGAGCATGTGGAGAATAAACTCCTAAAAAAAAGGTGACAGGAGATTATTGTTTGAAACTAGTTTTGTCTGAGCATCTGCACTCTAATGCTTTTGACTAAATTATAAACACATTGTCTATCTGTTCCCATTGCAGAATATCTTGACAATATTTAATAGGTGGTGCTAATTGCTCATATTCATCGTCTCTGTGGACTCCTTTTTCCAGCATCTGTCATCTTCTGGAAGTGTCAAGCACTGAGAGATTTAAAATTTATTCTGACTCTTTTATGACTTGCAGTCCAAATAGAGATAATAAGTCACACTTTCTCTTCACCAGCCTGTAGTAATGTAGCCTCTTATTTATCCATGACTAGAGGCAATTAGAAAACATATATCCATTAGGCTGCATATTTTGGAACGCAATAGTTATATGCAGATTTGTTTAGACATTGCTTTTCTTACAAACATTGTCCTTCTGTTTCATGCCTTTTTGTTATTTTCGATGCATCAGAAAAGATTTATGCAGGCCATAAAGGAGAAGGATATATGGGTCAAAGAGAGAGATGACAGGAACATGGACTGGTATTTTAACAGTACGTATATAGTAAAAAGGTTGGATTTTGATTTAAAAAGAAAGATATGTTAAGGTCTATTGACATCTAGGTGCCTAGTAGAAAAGTATGGGTAGAAGATTACACTGTAAGCCGCAGATAGCGGTTGTATTCTTCGTACTGTGGGAAAGAAATCAGAAGAATGGTTTTGATAAGTGATAAGATATGAAGCCAGATGAAGGCCATCTAAATTTATTGCTGCAAAGCAATAATTTCTGAACAGTTCTGTAACTTTCATTGCCACTGGACCAGGTGCCTTGTGCTATGATCCTGAGGATGTCTTGGGAAGTCCAACAGAACTGGGATTATATTGGATAATACAAAAGAAGGATAAGGGTTAACATTGTTTTTTCCACATTCAAGCTGTTATCAGTCATTTAACTTTAGCAGGGTAATTGTCAGCTGAGTATAGCTGAAAGAAGTATGCTGGTTCAGGCAGGATTTGAATTAGTACACAAATTAAAGGCTGCATAACCCCTTAGCAGCCACTGAGAAATCCAGAAATTTCTAGTTTCAGTGCTCTAACAGTTTTCTATAGTGAAAGGTCACCAACTATTTCTGAAAGTTCTTCATGCTGTCGTCATTCATGTTGCAAATGATCACTCTTTAATTTGTGCTTGGACTAAAAATCTCAACAGCAAGTCATTGTAACAGTAATATATTTGTAGAAAGTTACAGTGTGCAAAACCTCCTCTTAGGAAGATGAAGAAAGTGACCTGGACTATTTAATAATCCTATGGTGTTTGGTTTTATTCATATCACAGAATCACAGAAATACAGAAGCATTCAGGTTGGAAAAGACCCTTGGGATCATCCAGTCCAACCATCAGCCCTACTCTACAAAGTTCTCCCCTACACCATAGCCCCCAACACCTCATCCAAAAACCCTTAAACACATCCAGGGATGGTGACTCCACCACCTCCCTGGGCAGCCTATTCCACTGTCTGACCACTCTTTCTGTGGAAATTTTCTTCCTAATGTCCAGTCTAAACCTCCCCTGTTGCAGTTTAAAGCCATTCCCTCTTGTTCTGTCACTAATTCCCTGTGAGAAGAGACCAGCACCAACCTCTCTACAATGTCCTTTCAGGTAGCTGTAGAGAGTGGTGAGCTCTCCCCTCAGCCTTCTCTTCCTCAAACTAAACAGTCCCAGCTCCTTCAATCGCTCCTCACAGGATTTGTTCTCCAGGCCCTTCACCAGCTTCGTTGCCCTCCTCTGCACTCGCTCCAGCACCTCGAGATCTCTCTCGAGTTGAGGTGCCCAAAACTGGACACAATACTCCAGGTGTGGCCTCACCAGTGCAGAGTACAGGGGGACTGTCACCTCCCTACTCCTGCTGGTCACACTATTTCTAATCCAAGCCAGGATGCCGTTGGCTTTCTTGGCCACCTGGGCACACTGCTGGCTCATGTTCAGCTGCTTGTCAATGAGAACCCCCAGAGCCTTCTCTTCCAGACAGCTCTCCAGCCACACCTCCCCAGGCCTGTAGCCATGCAGGGGGTGGTTGTGACTCAAGTGTAGGACCTGGTACTTGGCCTTGTTGAAGCTCATCCCGTTGAAGTTGGCCCAACGATCCAATCTATCCAAGTCTCTCTGCAGAGCCTCCCTATCCTCATGCAGATCGACACTCCCGCTTAACCTGGTGTCATCTGCAAACTTACTGATGATACACTCTATGTCCTTGTCAAGATTATCAATAAAGATGTTGAACAGAAATGGTCCCAACACCGAGCCCTGAGGAACACCACTTGTGACTGGCCGCCATCTGGATTTAGCTCCCTTGACCACCACTCTCTGGGACCGTCCATCCAGCCAGTGCTTGATCCAGCAGACCGTTGGCTCATCCAGGCCATGACCAGCCAGTTTTTCTATGAGAATTCTATGGGCAACTGTGTCAAACGCTTTTCAAAAATCCAGGTCGACAATATCCACAGCTTTTCCCTTGTCCAGCAGTCGAGTCATCTTGTCATAGAAGGAGATCAGGTTTGTCAGGCAGGACCTGCCTTTCATAAACCCATGCTGGCTGGGCCTCATCCCCTGATTGTCCATTATATGACTTGTAGTGACACTCAAGACGATCTGCTCCATGACCTTCCCTGGCACTGAGGTCAGACTGACAGGTCTATAGTTTCCTGGATCCTCTTTTCTGCCTCTCTTGTAGATGGGTGTCACATTTGCCACCCTCCAGTCCAATGGGACCTCCCCAGTTAGCCATGACTTCAGGTAAATCATGGACAGCAGCTTGGCGAGCACATCTGCCAACTCTTTCAGCACCTTTGGGTGTAACCCATCCGGTCCCACAGACCTGTGTGCATCCAAGTGGTGTAGCAGGTCTCTGACCACCTCCTCTTCAACTGTGCTGACCTCAATCTGCTTCCCCTCCCCATCTCCCAGCTCATGAGGCTGGCTATGGAACAGCCATTTCCACTGCTAAAGACTGAGGCAAAGTAGGCGTTGAGCACCTCAGCCTTTTCCTCATCCTTAGTTACCATGTTTCCCTCTGCATCCAGTAAAGGAGGGAGATTTTCCTTAATCCTCCTTCTGTTGTTAACACATTTATAGAAACATTTTTCATTATCTTTAACAAACAGATGTAGCCAGGTTGAGATCTTTCTGTGCCTTGGCTATCTCAATGTTCTCTATGCATAACTTCCCTACATCTTTATAGTTGTGGTCGTTTAGGCCCTGCTGGGACCGGAGACCACATTGCCGTTGTCCCTGCCCCCACCCTCGGACACAAGTAGGGCACAAACCCCGGGTTTGAAATAAGGAAATATTTAATACAACAGTGTAATAAACAATCTCAACAACAACAACAATAAACTGTGATAACAGTAAACAAGACAAAAGATATACAAATACCACAATGGACACAGCCAGCCTGCCGTGAGTGCTTCTGATGACCAAAGCCACAAAGGAAAAAGCTTCCCATGCTGCTGCACCGGACCTGACGTCAGCATGGTATGAATAACCCAGCTCGCGATCCCTTCCCCCTCTCTGCTGGGAAACTTAACCCTATCCTAGCTGAACCAGGACATAATCCAGCCCTTTATTCTATACCATCTGCATCTTGTTCAGCTGCCATTTAGCAGTTAACAATAACAAAACAACAATTAACAAAGGCACAGCATAGTTCACAGCACGTTCTCACCCAGAATCAAGTCCCCCTGTGGTACACATCGGACCTCTCCAGTGTCCTGCATCATCCACCAGGTACACCCAGGTCCTTGAGCAAAAGCAATCCCGTGGATGGGTTTGCCTTTACCTTTGCCTGGCTCAGGACTAAACCAGACCATTTTTCCCAATATATTCCTCATGCGCACCACAGGGACTTTATCCCCATCTACAGCATGTGGAAGTTTCGACTGAGCCGGGCTAGCTCAACTGAGTGATCCTCTTGTGTTGACGAGCCAGGTGGCCTTTGCTAGATGCACGTCCCAGTTTTTGAAGGTGCCACCTCCCATTGCTTTCAATGTGTTTTTTAACAGTCCATTGTAGCGCTCGATCTTCCCAGAGGCTGGTGCGTGGTAGGGGATATGGTAGACCCACTCAATGCTGTGTTCTCCTGCCCAGGCATTTATGAGGTTGTTTCAGAAGTGGGTCCCGTTGTCTGACTCAATTCTCTCTGGGGTGCCGTGTCACCACAGGACTTGGATTTCAAGGCCCAGGATGGTGTTCTGGCGGTGGCGTGGGGCGCTGGGTAAGTTTCCAGCCATCCAGTGGTTACTTCCACCATTGTGAGCACGTGGCGCTTCCTGTGGTGGGTCTGTGGCAGTGTGATGTAGTCGACCTGCCAGGCCTCTCCATATCTATATTTCAGCCATCGCTCTCCATTTCACTGGGGCTTCACCCACTTGGCATGTTTGATTGTAGCACACGTCTCACGTCCGTGGATGATCTCTGCGATGGTGTCAATGGTGAGGTCCACCCCTCGATCTCGAGCCCACCTGTATGTTGCATCTCTATCTTGGTGGCCTGAGGTCTCATGGGCCCACTGGGCTATGAACAGTTCACCTTTGCGCTGCCAGTCCAAGTCCACCTGAGCCACTCTGATCTTAGCAGCTTGGTCTGCCTGCTGGTTCTGTCGATGTTCATCAGTGGCCCGACTCTGGGGTACTTGGGCATCCACATGGCGCACCTTCACAATATGGTTTTCCACCCGGGCTGCAATATCCTGCCACACTTCAGCGGCCCGGACAGTTTTACCCTTATGTTGCCAGTTGCTCTGTTTCCATTGCTGCAACCATTTCCACAGGGTATTCGCCACTGCCCATGAGTTGGTGTAGAGGTAGAGCCTCGGCCATTTTTCCTGCTCAGCAATATCCAAAGGAAGCTGGATGGCTTTCACCTCTGTGAACGGGCTCAATACACCCTGTCCCTCAGCAGCTTCAGTGACTCGTCGTGTGGAACTCCATACAGCAGCCTTCCACTGTCGATGTTTTCCCACAATACGACATGACCCATCGGTGAACAGGGCATATCGCTTCTCCTCATCCAGCAGCTCATTATATGGTGGGGCCTCCTTAGCACGTGTCACCTCCTGTTCTGGTGACATCCCGGAATCTTTGCTCTCTGGCCAGTTGTGCTGGTTTAAGTCCTGCCGGGACCGGAGAGCACGTTGCTGTTGCCCCTCCCCTACCCTCAGCCGGTTGGGCTGGAAGTTAAACACAGATCCCGGGCTAAAATAAGAAGAAATTTAATACAACAGTGTGATGAGCAATCTGAACAACAACAGTGGCAATGATAACAACAATAAACAGCAATAACAGTGAACAAGACAAAAGATATACAGAGAAATACCACAAAATGGTCAGGGAACAAGCCCGCCGTGTGAATCACAACCCCCAAATCCAAAAGTGAAAGTAAAAAGGCTCTGCCCCTGGACCTGACGTCAGCATGGTATGAATAACCCAACTGGAGATCCCTTCCCCTTCTCTCTCTTCTGGGGAAAACTTGACCCTATCCTAGTTGAACCAGGACACCAGTTCGTAATCACCTCTAGTATCCCTGGGCAGCTGGGGTTCCCTATTCGAGCCCATTGTGTTATCATTGCAATCCATTTACTCCACGTGGCCTCTGTTTCATGATGTGTGGAGGAGGCTTTTCCTTTGAACATCCACCCCAGCACCGGCAGTCGGGGTGCCAGGAGGATCTGTGTTTCAGTGCCAACCACTTCTGAGGCAGCCCGAACTCCTTCGTACACTGCCAGTATCTTCTCAGTTGGTGTGTAATTAGCTTCAGAGCTTTTGTATCCCCGGCTCCAAAAGCCTAGAGGTCGGCCTCGGGTCTCCCCAGGTGCTCTCTGCCAGAGGCTCCAGATAGGGCTGTTCTGCCCAGCTGTAACGTATTGCTGGAAGTTGAATGTATTTATTATTAATTTTCTTTCCGACAGTTTTGTAAGTATCTTCTCTCAGTTTAGGATAATACTGAAAGTAGAATAAACCTTACTGACTTGTTTGGTTCACTTCCTCCAGTTGACATTTCCAGTTTGACAAGATGCAGCAATCATGCTTCCCTGAAGATCTCAGCATTAGAATAAAGCATATTACTTAGCCTTTAGATGTAGTTGACCTTATGATGAGACAACTAATGAGAGAATTAATGTTCTTTAATCATCCATATGATCATCTAAGGAAGTCTGGCATAGCACCTTGTTTTTTTCTTTATGCTTACTCTTTCTATGAATTATGGAACTGAGTTCTGAGTGTTGAGTGTTGTCCTCAGAGTTCCAGTCATGACATCCGATTTTGAGTAACTGAATGCCCCATGTCTCTATCAATTATAGTATCAATTTATTGGTGGAAAAACAGTAGACAATTCAAAATTTAAAACTTTGAAAGCCATAATCTTGGCAAATATGGGCCAAATTAATCAAGCAGACTTAGGTTATATACGTATCTCCATGTAATACCACTGTCATTGGTACTGCCTGGCTGTCTCTTAATCCATAAGTGTCTATAATCTTGCCACCAGGTGTGTATAGAACCATCTGTGAGTTGACACTGCTCCATGGCTAGTGAGCTGCCCATTAATCGGTCAAGAGAGACTTTAACCGACAGCTCCAAAAATGGGATCCTCAATGCAGCTGGAGGGGTCTCAACCACGTCAGCATATCCCTAGACTTTGGCTGTGCTTGAGGTCTGCTTCAGCTGGATGTAGCTTTCACCACAGCCCAGGAACCAGGTGTGTAAATGCCAGTGTATGTATGGCATAGGGTACTGCATGGAGCAACACTTTGCACCCAAAAACTTCAGCTTCAAATCTTTACTCGAACCTGATTTAAAGGAGTGACTTTAACTTGCATTATCCACTTAAGACAAGAGTGTCTTGTCTGCCAAGCTGCTCTTTCTCTTAGGAAGGCAAAGTGTCCTTAGATACAGAAAGATGTACAATTTGGCATTCCAGGCAGAAATGAGTGGTGTCCCCAGAGAGGTCATCTTCTTATCTTGAGTCCAAACCCTTTTCCTGTGTAATCAAGTCCTACATGGCTTTTGAGGATCTCATAGAACCATTTTCTGGCTTTCCCTCACCCCACACAGTATAGGGCCAAGGAGAGGCCGGGGACTGTGCTATGTTAGGGTGGAATTATGCTCCATTGTGACCCAGCACTAGTGGCAGAGGTCTTAGATGTCTGATAATCAGCTTCCAGGCATAGCCAAAAACATCCCAGAGCTATGCACTGTCTAAGAAGCATTTAGTATCATCTGCTTGTATCTGTGCAGTGCTGGGGATCTGGCTAGGGGTCAGGCTTAGTCTGTGTTTGTCTCCAGCTGGCAGGATAGAGCTGTAAGGGCTCTGCTGTGTGCACTTGGACTTTCTGCCTGAGAAGCTCAGTCTTTAAAAGCAGTATCTGCTAGTGTAATCTTTTCATTTTCCTGCTGACAATTAGTATTAAAAAGAGCAGTAATATATTACACCATTAGAAATAATTAAGAAACAGCCAAAGAAATACCTGTGCTTTAATCTTTGTATTGCTCTTAGATGAATGGGAGTCCCAGGTCTCTTAGCATGGCTGCTTCTGGGGGTAGCAGGTCTGGATACCTGTTTGTGCCACAGACAATTTTCTGTGCTTGGTGTCTGCCTGTGGCCTTCTCAGGTACATTTCCAAGACCTTCCTCTTCCTTAGTCTCCTAAGCACCTTTGTCTGCCTTTCATGCTGAGAATCATTCTTGCATAAGTCATGGGGCCACCTCCCAAGAAACAGTTGTTGGTGACTGTAATTTCTCATTATAGAGATGAAAAGTGTAATTTTCAGGATGTGGTGGCAGCTCCTAGAATACTGATAGACCTTTTTGTAAACTAAGTTTGTCTCTTTCTCATCCTGCAGTTCTTCAGTGACTGACATTGTTTTTTAACAATGGTGCAGGTGTTTTGTTTTTGTTTAGCAAAGTGTCAGGACCTGTCAGCACATGATTCATTGATACAATTTTGTGATTATATTATCTGCGCAAGAAATTATAGCAAACCATAAAGACTGATGTGAGTGGAGAGTGAATGGAAATGAAGAAGCACCAGAAGGAACAACACAAAAATGACATGTGTTAATGATACCTATATTATGAGGTCTTCAGGATCTCAGTGCATCCATGTACAGATTCTCAGGACACCCAAAAGCCAATGGACACTGAGTAAGTTTTAATAACTAACTGAGGAGGAACAGGAATTACACTTTAATAAAGAATACAGAAAAGCACATTCGAACCCAACATGTCCAGCATGTCGTCACCAATCTAGGAAGAGCCCAGGAGACATGATGAGGACTCAGTACCTGGCATCCCTCTCCTTCTGTATCAACCAAGACGGACAGACTGACTACCTGGGTACTGGTTCATTGTTTCAACAGTTTTTATTCTGGAATGGGAATTAATATGGACTCACTATCATGTATATAGACACATATATAATTATAATTTGCTTCGATTCATGTGCTCCAAACTGTAAGCCCATTGTCAGACTGCTGTCAGATATAGCACGTCTGGCAAAGGCAGATTTGACAGGAAAAATTTCTCACTTAACTGTAGCTGTAGCTACCTTGGGGAAATGTAGTAGGAATACCTCATTTTTGCCAATCAGTATAAAAATTCTAAAAATCTGAACTAGTTAGATATCATGGCATTAACACTGGCCTTCCATCTTGATCATTTTGTTGTAACAGGTCTTCTTCAGTACTCCTTCTAGATGTATTAATTGAGTATTGTATATTTATTGTAAGTGCACTTTAGGACTGATAACTCTTTTAGGTAACTTGTGTAATTTCCTAAACTTTTTATTAATACCACTATGTTGTATCCATTTTGTATCTTCCTGTAGTTGTGATTTCAGCTTACCAATACAGACAGCTAGAAAAGGAACATTGATGACTCTTACAAGAAATCTTTGTGATTCTCCTTTTCTGTTGAAGCAGGCACAATGGTAATCACTATGAAATACCCTGGCATTCTGTATTATTCACTTCTTTTCATTCCAAAACACAGAATGAAAATTATATGTTGCTTTTGTTTAGCAGTTTAAATTGTTTTTACTTTTTCCTCAGATGAAAATGTACTTCATGCAGGCCTTATCATAAAAATAGATTACATTTTCTGGTGAAAAGCCTTGGGTGCCAAATGCCAACCCAACGTCTTTTAATGTTGTTAAGATGTTTAACACTTGTGCAACAGGATTTAGTATTTCTCAGGGCATTTGCCATATTCTTGCAGATGTGAATGACTTAGGGAAAATATTTGATAAATATATTTGATAAAGTTGATAAAATGTCAGCCCTATTCACTGATAGTATAACTTCTAGCCAGTCGTGATGCCAAATCCTGTGGCCTGATTTAATCACAGCTGATAGTCAAAATGCTCATGTTGACTATGTGCTTCTTGAGCAAAAAGTAGCCAGAGTGATCAGTGATTGCTCATTCCCTCACTAGTTATAATAGGAGTGAAGGACTTAGATGCTTCCTTTGTTTCAAACTACTTTTTCAGCACAGTACCCAAGCCTGGCACATGCAGCTTTGCTACAAACATTATAACTCGCCATCATAAACTAATGCTTAAGTCAGTGATTAATGTGTAGATTCCCCTCTTCTGCTCAGGCATGAAAAAATGAAGGTCCCATGACCAGTGAAGAGAGTGCATAGTTGGTCACACATGCCAAGACCTCTGGACAGTATAAATATCTGATAGGACAGAGAGAAAACTCACCACCCAGGTCCCACCTGTCCTGCAGAAGGCAGCATCTGGTCAGGGATGTGTTCTGCCACAGCTGAACGAGCAAGCAGCTGTATGAAACACCAGCTGTGAAGTATACTGCTAAAAGCTTGCCATGTTTCCTACATCGTGTTAGTTCTATGGCTGCACTTAACAATAGACTGTGAGAAAAAAACCAAAAAAAACATTGAATATCACATCAAAGTGCCCTTGCTCAGAATCCAGGCCTTGAAAGACACAATCACAGCCCCAGAACTAGTGATAGTTCTCCTGTTGTTCTTGGAAAGAAGCAACTTCTCGTTTTCTAAAAATTCCAAGTCTGTTAGGACTTAGACATCTCAGATGATTGACCCTGATCTGGACCTGGTAATGGGCAGGGAACTGCACTCTGTTGCAGTCATCTGAGGTTATTATGTCAGCTCTGGGAGAGATGGAGAGAGTTTTTTCCTAGGAATGTGTATTAAGCAAATGGGGATCCAGAAATTGGCAAATAATAGTAAGGACTATGTTCCTGTGCACCCAGATGAACCCAAGGATCCTGCATCTGTGTCCAGAGCTCCAAGTCTCTGCTCTCATACAGCCCTACTGCATAACCTTGGCTCATACTGCTGAAATAGAGCTGTGAGAAATTCTGCAGGAAGGTCAGAAAGGTAAAATCATGGATAGAAGTAGGATTGTGGAGACAGGATTATTAGCTGTTGAAGCATTCAAGAGGAAAACACAGCATGAAAAGTTGTAAAACCTTAAAAGAAATACCCAAGGAAGTTGGTGAAATGTTACAGGCATCTTAGGGTCATTGAATTGAGTCATTATTGTCATTGGTGTCGATGGAGCTGGTGTGGGATGGCAGCTCAGCAACACCAAGGATCCCTTCCAGACAGCTGCAGAGGACGAGCCCTCCCAGCCTGCAAAGACTGTTTAGGGCTGGTAAGCATGCTAATGCCTAATAGGCATGATAATATAGCTGGTTTATACTTTTAAGTGTGTACATCCTGCTTGAAAAGAATGTGCCCAACTGAAGATGTCCAGATAAACTGACCCTCAGAACAGACTGCAACAAGCCAAGAGCACAAAAACTGGAGGTCGAGTAAGTGATTGTGGAAAAATAATTACAATGTAAATTTGCTAGGCTTCAGGCTATGGAGAATCAGGAAGACCTAGTGAGCAGTTTATCTTGGAGGAGAACTGAAGAAGAGGAGACACCAGCAGTTTTTCACTAGTCAGGAAAGGAGATAGTGAAGAGTCATACCAAAAGTCTCTCTGTATTAGAATGGTGTGTTTAGCATGGCAGACTTCTGGCTTGAAAGATCCCTCTCTGCTCTCACAGTTTCACTGTGTCTCTTTTGGCTAAGAGCATATTTTCTCCTGAATACTAATAATCCATAGTAGGATCCTTTTTCTTGGTTGCACAGCAGAAAAACCAAGGGGAAGGTGCTTCCAAGTGACCCTCCACATTCTGTCTCAGGCTACATGGCAATAGCTGCAGAGGTCTCTAAAGGGTACAGAAAAGGTACGTATTTAAACAGTTTGCAAAGTCCTAGCAGAGGGAAATTCATATTCATAGACAATATGCATCATGTCTTAACTCTGTACTGCTCACCAATCAAGGCTGACAGAATTTCACTGTATTTGCCACAGATGTTTTCCCTGAGATTTTCCACACTTTCTTATTAAATCTTTTTCTTACTCTTACTTTCTTACTTATCCCAAAATTCATTTCAATGCTTACTTAGTTACTTGTTGTAAAGGTTAATATCTTACATCTGGAGGGTATCTTCAGCGGTTTGTGGAATTAAACAGTACCTGAGAGGACAAAAATGTCTTAATATTCATCCTCATCCAATAGCTACTAATAATTAATGTTGCTAGGTATTTAAGATGCTTACACTGATATCCCTGGTTATTGACTATTGGATAAACTTCATCAAGTTATTCTTTTCAGTTTACAAGCAAAAATTTGTTTTTACTTTTGTTGATCTTAAGTCTTGTTGCTTCTGCCACTTCTTTCAAGTCTCTTGTCATTTTCTAAGATTTAAGAAGGAGTTAAATCACCTTTTTACTTTTTGTGGTGAATGCAAAGGTGTTTCTTAACATTGGTCTTGGTTTATTCTGCAAGCTCCTCCATTTGAAAATCTTAAGTCCATAGGTTTACTGTATTTAATTCAGATATTGAATTTAATTTGCTTAATTGTTCTTAATTTTCAGATTTCCAAGAACTGCTATTCTCATGTATTACACATCTGATACATAACATATCTTGAAATTTCAGGAGAAGTTATTGTGGCAGAAATAGTTCTGCCAAGGTTTAGACCAAAGTTGGAAAAGGATTCATGGCAAATTCTAAGAGAACTGGATACTTACAGCTCTGATTACTTTTTCTATGGTTTCAGGCCATGCGACCCATGTTTCTATAATTTACGATCTTTGAGGATAAGTATGTTTTCCTTGTCCACAAAATCTAACATCTTTTGCTAGTGCCATGGACTGTGACCATACTATTAAATTTTCTTTCTGAATACTGATAGATTTATACTTCCTTTATTTTCATTATTGAGTGCATAATTAGAAAAAAGACCTTGACTATGGTACTACAATAATATCACTGTAATATTAATATGAAAATAATTTACTTTCTTTCTGGGGATAATGGAGAACTTATTTGATTTTTAAATTATTAAAGCTTACCTACATTGCAGATACATGGCTAACAGACTTTGTTATTAGTTTTCCGGATAATGTGAACTTTTAACTACTACAAGACTCTGCTAAGGCTTGTCATTAATTACTTCTTGTCAACAGAAGATTTTTTTAGTCTATATCCACAAATGTACATTTGAGACCAATAATGAGTGAATTTATTATGGCCTTCCTAAACTCAGATTCTGGATTAGATGATATAATTTGTTCCAGGAAGGCACTTCTCTTTTTAAACTAAATTCAGTAAGAGAAACTTCTTTTTAAGCAAAAACAATGTATTGGAGGTGTGGAGGATGCCAGATATAGTATGTGATAAATCCTTATGCTTACTAAGATTCAAAGCAAAGATTCATTTTGATTCTTCCATGAGAATCAAGGTTTATATAACCAAAGTGAAATGATAAGCAACTACATTTATGTTGCATTGGGTTACCTTCGTATCAGGGAATGCATTTTTTTTAGTGTGAATTCATCAATATGAGTTTGTTAACACAATAACGAGGACTAGTTTACTAGTTATTCTGTCATCTATGAGAACACATTTTCATGTTCTTAGAATCCAGTGGAAGATAATGCAGGCAAGAGAGTGATATTAGTGACTAACAGTCCTTAAAAACAAGGTGTGCTATTACCAGCAGAGTACAGGGGCAGGACAGATGTACAAATTTATCAGGGCAGGGAAACAGGCTGTAGCATCCCTCCCAGCATCACCCAAAGGATCTAACTTTCTCTCTGTCCCACGATGTGATTCACAGCCCCTCAATTCACACTGCTTCTAATCTGAATTTGAATTCATAGTTAAGTGCAGCTACTTGTAGTTTGTAAAATGATCAGGCTTCTTTAGATGAACTTTGTGAAGTACAAAGTATTTTCTAAAGGTGGTTAAAATATCAGGTACATTTGGATGTACTCCAACAGTATCACAGAAATAATCTTCACATCAGCTCCAGTCATTAAATTATCTTCCTTTTCATGTTGGTGAATAGATGTTCAGGGAGATGGAGCACTTCTATGAGGACAGGCTGAGAGAGTTTGGGTTGTTCAGCCTGGAGAAGAGAAGGCTCCAGGGAAACCATATAGCGGCCTTCCAGTACGTAAAGGGGGCTTACAGGAAAGGTGAGGAGGGACTGTTTAATAGGGCCTGTTGCAACAGGACAAGGGGTAATGGTTTTAAACAAAAAGAGGGTAGATTTAGGTTAGATATAAGGAAGAAATTTTTTACAATGAGGGTGGTGAAACACTGGAACAGGTTGCCCAAAGAGGTTGTAGATGCCCCCTCCCTGGAAACATATTCAACAACCTGATCTAGTTGAAGATGTCCCTGCCCATGGCAGGGGGGTTGGCCTAGATGACCTTTAAAGGTCCATTCCAAGCCAAACCATTCTGTGATTCTGTGATTCTATGATTCTATGCTATGCCTCCTAGAAAGAGAAAGGATACTGGCATGACAGTCAGGAAACCGGGATCGTATTATTTATCACTGACTTTTTTTCCATGCCCTTCCATGCAAGTCATTTTGCATCTTTTTGCCTCAGTTTCCTGATTTCTCACTGATACAGTTTATAATCTCTTTGGGATAGGAATTGCTATTCACTTTATGATGGTAGAGTGCCTTGCAGCACAGATCTGACGCTGGGACTATTAGTCACATCAGAAAAAGATGCAATCTGAACTTGACCATGGTCACTGATATTGAGTATACTCATACTTTGCAGGCATACAGGATAATTTTCCTTACATTTATCCCTGGGTAAAGACATGCAAACAGAGAGTTATGACTATATACTTAGCTGCAAGCTCATCCTAAACTCACCTGAAAAATGTTGTTCAGCTATTGTTACTTGGGATGTGATTGCTCTCTCCATATATATCCAGAGATATGGTAATGGATGTATATGTATATAAACATATATACATATCTATATACTTTAAGAGAGAAAGAGTATGGTTACATTTATAAAATGTTACTGTCATAAACAGCTGTTTGGTGGCTTTTTTATTCCTTGGTATGAAAATGTTATGTATCAAGAAAAGGTCAATTTATGCACCTGTATCTCATTCTGTCTTAAAAAAAGACATGACCAAAAAGCATGAAATATAACATATTATGCATATTTAGCAGTAACATGTCCCTCTTTGGTTTAGAGACAAGGACTTTCAGAGTTCAGATTTCCTAGTATCTATGCTTTTATAAAACATTTCAGAGGTCTAGTGTTCTGCCTTTCTTTCTCTGTGCCTCATTATACCAAAATGGGATATCATATCCAACTGCAGTCTTACTTCACAGCAGTCCACATCACGGTAGCAGATGTCAATGTTTAACACTGTCTATAGCTTTAATTGATGACAATGCTCAGTGCAGAAGTACATTTTAGGGCACTGAAGATGGACCAAGGATTCATAGTCTTCAGGGAACTGATTAATTTTAAACTTATTTCTTGTATCTATATTTAGTGTAAGAACAAATCATTTTCATATAATTTTCTGTTCTGGTTACAGTCTTAATGGTGTCAAGGGAATGAATAAATGGATAAATGTTCTGCTATTTTCTCTTTATTATTATAATTTTTCTCACAAGATTGAGAAAAAAGGGAGAATATAATGAGAATAAAAATGCACAGTATTGAAGCATTAGAATCTAGTGATAATTCATTCCTGTGACAGACTACAGCAAGTACAGAATGCAGTGTAAGATACATTCATTCTCCTGACAAAACCTGTAGAAGGAGTAGGAAATGGTATAAAAGTAATTACTCTTATGACAATTGTCCTAAGGCAGCAGTCTCATGTCCTCTTAGAAATGTCTCTTGTGACAACATAGCTGGGAATATTTTATTTAAAAGTACTAATCAGTTCGGATTTATTTCTAATGTATGGAAACAATGCTGGGTTTTGTGCATAGGTCATTAATTTTACTTTAAGAATATGAATATCGTTTTCTCTGTCAGACTATTTAAAAGGAAATATGTCTTCACTGAATTTCTAGAGGTTGATATTAATATAGGAGTTTTTTATGATGTGATCTAGGAAAACTAAAAACAATCAGGTTTTGACTTTTCCCTGCACGGTTTTAGTTCTGAAGTACTGTTTTATTTACATCAGTGAGAATAGTAATGGTTCAATTTAGAACTCTGCTCCTCAATTTAATCCCACTGCAGCTACCGAGATGTGGAATAATTGGGGGCATTTTTTCTGAACAATGTTGGTGTAAGATTTGTGGACTTGAAATATGCCACTTGAAATTACATGTCCCCACAAAATGTAGCAATAGTAAACACTCAAATAAAAATATTAGATCACAGAGCATTATCTCTTTCCCTAAATTGTTTCAATAGAGTTTAATATAGTTTTACTGAGAAATTGTCCCGACTATTTTACTATTTTACTGTTTGGTGATTAACCAGTAAATAGCATGCAATAGATTTTAGTTTTAGACAGTATTTTCCCTGTGTTAGAAATCTCAAAGAGCTCTGCCAGAAGGCTTATTGTCACGTCCCGCTCTGATGAGGGGGACAAGTGACTCAGATTCGCAAATCCCCAATTGGAGCGGACAACAAGTCTCCAAGTTCAAGCATTTATTAACTACCCACAATATACTAATTGAACACATGATAATTTGCTAAGTACAGAGCAAGCTGTGGCGAGCAATATAATATGCTTTGCATTTCTTAACAGAAAAAGGAAAAGAGGGAGATAGAGGGAATGGGGGAATACAGATCACCGGTCTGGGTTCCTGCGCTGATCCTGCCAGCGAGGGTTCCAGGAGGCAGCTATCTTCTTCACTTCACTGCTCTCTCCAGACGGCTGGGGGGCAGAGGGGGGCCGAGAGAGAGAGAGAGCCCTTTCTTCTCCCCTTTGATTTATACCCACTTTCCTTGGGTCCGTCCCCTAGGTCGGCCCACATAGCTACGTATCCCATGTACAGGGAGGGGTAAGGTGTTTCATGGGATGATGTCACTAGCATGATCATGACAGCCCTCGTTAGCATATTGAGGGGTGTCAACTTTAATATGCATTTCGTGGATAATGAAGCAAAGTTCATTCACCGGACACATGGCCCTTGAAATCTGCCCAGGTGCCCCAGGGCAGAGCCGTCCTGTCTCCACAGGGCTCTCTCCCCCAGATACATCGGGCAGCCTTATCAGCTTCGGCCTCCACAGAAAGCACCCTGTGACTCATGGTTTTGTCTTGCGAGTGTTTGAGGTATATCTTCAATCAGCCTCAACTTTTGCTTTCCCAGGCTGTTTGTCTTAGTTTTTCACAGGCCTGGTTTCTCGGCTCTCACATCCCACCCCGTGACTCAAACACTCCAAGTTTTGACCATTGTGATCTCAAAGGGTATAGGGAAAAAAGAAGACAGAAGGTAAGAGAGCATATATCTAACTGCTGCAAGTCATACTATGAAAAGCAAAACTTTGCACAATATTACAATACTAATATTTACAAGCCATCTTCCCCACCCCGCGAGTCCTGAGGATCCCGGTGATGTTACCCATGACCCAGGGTTCCATCCATCAAAGCAGTTCATCAGTCGAAAAAGTTCTCTGTTCCTGTTGGCAATCTTCTTCATTGTGGCATGGGTCTCCTCTGTAGAGGTGATGGCAGAGGTGCATTGTGGATGGGGATGCAGCATTCTCCCTCAGTCAGACTCGGCACACCGCACAGTCCATGTTCCTTCAGCAATGCTAGCTGGATTTTGCAATGCCATCCTAGATGCTTGGTGGATCTGCAACTTTAATTCCTTAAAGGCATACCTTGTTAGTACATATAAATGCTAAGTTAAATTTTCTAAAACTATTTGAGGTTACACAATCACATTAGAAGGTCAGTAAGGATTTAAATGGGAATACAATGTAATATTCAGGTACAATTTATTAATGCTTAATTTAGGGGACCAGACCCCTCCAGCTAGTCTTTGATTATTTCATCTTGCTGCTGGTTATATGATATTTGCAAGCACCAGTGTGCAGTCACAGGTGACCCACAGGCTTCCTTAATTTTGGAGGTGATTCCCAATAAGGTAACTTAAGGCACAACTCCAAGTTAGCCTTCCAATAAGTGGATTCTCCACACTCAGCAGGTATGATTCCACAAATTATATAACAATGTAAGCAGATTACAAATAATAACTAGCCGATAATGCCTATAACTATTGAAAGCACTAAAAGTAACATAGGTCTTTGGTCATCCAGGATCGATATCCTGTAAAACAAATATATGCATAACAAAACAATGATGGTTAGAAAGAAGGGACAATCCACCTGGTATTGATACGATATTCTTTCCCATGGACATCAGTAGCCACCCATGAACAGATATTGATGGGAGATTTTAGGGTTAGGGGTACTTGCCCCACAGTGGGCAAGTCTACTAGAACAGGTTGTCCAGGATAATGGAGCGGGTTTGCAAAGTCTTTAGTCTCTTTTTTACATTAACAATTTTAGAAGGAGGAAGCGCAGGCGATTGCTGTAAAAGTCTTATAGTGGTAGTTGGGGATCCAAATTTCCATTTTCTTCCTTTTGAATCTACCTAGGCTTGTCCCTTCAATAGGTCAAGTCCCAGGATATTTGTGGGAAAACTTCCCAGAATCATAATAGTTTCTGTTGCAGTTTCATTCCTAGGTAAGCAGTATTTCATCCGAGCTGTCGGCTGTGGCTTAGAGTCCCTGAAAACCTCTGTAACCCAAATCTGCTTTTTGCCAGCAATTATGCCATTCCGCTTGGCAGCATCAGTTTGGAGTGCTGAGACCTGAGCACCCGTATCTACTAGAAATGTAACTGGAGTTTTAAGGGGGACGAGCAGAAAAATAATCCACAACTCTCCTTTAGTATTCTCTGTGAGCCTCCTTAAGTGGACTCACCTGCCATCCCCCGGCTCACTTACTGGGGATGGGGCGTCCAGTTTCCCAATCCTAAATCAATCAAGTTCTCTTCAGGGGCAGTTGGTGTTTGAGAAGCAATTACCACTATCTCCTTAGTTTTCAGTTCTGTCCCTCCCTTCCTCGAAAGGTCTGCTCGGAAGGGGGGGGCAGCTTCCTTCTGCCTTTCCAGGCTCGAATGAGCTTTTCTAAAACTGCAGTAGTCAGACCATCCATTAACTCTCCGGGAATCCCAGCCCAATAAGCAGCTCGTTGAGTTAACGACCACGGTTCTCTCCAATCGTCAGTAACTAAGAAAACCCCTGGCCCCCAGTACCCCTGGGCCTCATCTTCTGATAACAAAATTCGGTCGCCACCAGTCAAAGATACCCTCCGCACATATTCAGTTTCAGTTTCCTGAACTCGTCTGGTGTATTTCTCCTGAATTTTTGTAAGCTCAGTTGCTGGGTACAGTATAGTTCGAGTGGTGACCTGCGGAGCTCTTCCACCCTGACCCTCGGTGGTCTCCATTTTAATTAATGGTCTTAAATTTGCCCCCTCGTTTTCGGGGTAATAAATCTCTCGGCTTATCTCTAAATCCTTTGTTGGATGCAAGGGTCTGGCTGCTGGTTTTGCCAGACTTGTAACTCCCTGTTCACTATCCAGAACAGAGCCAAGATCTGCCTGGTTGCAGGTTTCTTGTTCATCCGCCCCCTTTTCAGACCGTGAGATTTTTTCTCGCTCCAAGGCATCTAACAGAGCCGTGCGAAGTCGCTGAGTGGTGTTACGCTCATCAGCTAATTGGCTTTTCAAAACTTCAATTTGCTCTTGCCAGAGTTTAGCTTTTTGTTCAGTAACTTTACGTTCCTCAACCAATTGTTCCTGGAGAGCTTTTTTTCACAGGCCTGGTTTCTCGGCTCTCACACTTATGTACTAGAAATGTTCTAATTGTCCAGGAGGGTGAGGTAGTTGCCATATACTCAGCAATAGTTTGCCCAATGCTGATGATTGGAAGGGTTTGGTTTTTTTTTTTTTTTTTCAGACAGAGGCTTACACAGAGCCTGGACTAAGAATGAAGGAGTAGCTGAGCTTTCCTTCGGGCAAGGTATCAAGGAGCTGCAACAAAGGTGTCCTTAGTGTGTATCGAACAGACAAAGCCTACCTGAGTTGCAGAAAAATAGAGATTATGTTATTTCACAAATGGTTGTCATGAGACTAACTTGAAAGAAAACTAAATCTAGTCTTCTGTCACCCTGAAGGATCCATGTAGTAAGGTATTTAAAGTAGCTAAGATTACAGTAGCTTAATTTGCAATTTAAATTTGCTACAGACTATTTTTTGAGAGCATATACGAGAGTCCTAGGATGTGAAGTGTAGTTCAGTGGGGGGTTATATTTAAATTATATTAAGGTAGTATTTCTCAAACTATCTTTTGCCTATAACTGGCTTTCTCTCACATCTAGTTTTTAAGAGAAAGCTGAAACAGCCTCCAGTGTCTGCATATGTAGTCTTGGTGCAACACTGCTCTGGGATGGCTAGGCTGCTTTCACCGCTCTCGCCCAGCTTCTGCAGGCAGTACTTGCACTGAAGTGGGTCTAGAGCCAGCACCCACACAAGAACATGTTTATATATTACACCTGGATTAAACAAATTAAACACAGGTCATGTGAAAAATGCAGAACTGCAGATCTGCATTTGGTATAAGAAGCACTTTCCTGTAGCACAGAATTGCCTAAGATATGGGTAGAAGCAGGGATTGAAATGTGTGTGTCCACAGATTTTTCTGAAGGGCTGGTGCTAGGCTAGTCCTTCCTCAGCCAGTTTCCCATGAAGAGTCCTCTCCTTGGGCTGTAGGTCTCCCTATACATTGCAGAGGAAGCCTAGGGGATTGATTCAGGAGTTTGGATTCCAAGTGGTTAAAAAACCCTGCAATGCTCTGAGCTGCAGAACTCAAAGATTTTTGGGTTTTTTTTGTATCTGACTGAACTTCCATTGGTTCCTGTGAAGGGCTTGTGGTTGATGTGATGGTTGTAGGCTGTCTTGGGCATAGTGATCATGAAATGACATAAACGACAATAAAAATGTTTCTATAAATACATTAGCAACAAAAGGAGAGCTAAGGAGAATCTCCAACCTTTAGTGGATGCAGTGGGAAAACATAGTGACAAAGGATGAGGAAAAGGTTCAGGTACTTAATGCCTTATTTACCTCAAGTTTTATAGTAGGACCAGTTGTTCTTTGGGTACTCAGCCCCCAGAGCTGGAAAACAAGGACAAGGAGCAGAATGAAGCCCCCATAATCCAAGAAGAAATGGTTAGTGACCTGCTACACCCCGACACACAAGTCTATGGGGCCATACGGGATCCACCCAGGCGTACCAAGGGACCTGGTGGAAGTGTTCGCCAAGCCACTTCCCACCATTTATCAGCAGTCCTGGCTAACCAGGGAGGTCCCAGTTGACTGGAAGTTAGCAAATGTGACACCCATCTACAGAAAGGACCAGAAGGAAGATCTGGAGAACTACAGGCCTGTCAGTCTGACCTCAGAACCAGGGAAAGTCATGGAGCAGATCATCTTGAATGCCATCATGTGGCACGTACAGGACAACCAGATGCTCAGGCCCAGTCAGCATGGGTTTATGAAAGGCAGGTCCTGCCTGACAAACCTGATCTCCTTCTATGACAAGGTGACCCGCTTAGTGGATGAGGGAAATGCTGTGGATGTTGTCAACCCTGACTTTAGTAAGGCCTTTGACACCGTTTCCCACAGCATTCTCCTAGAGAAGAAACTGGCTGCTCATGGGATGGGCAAACTTTTTGCTAGGTATGAAAATGTATGCAAAGAGTTGCAGTCAATAGAGTTATATCCAGTTGGTGGCCAGTTAACAAGTGGCACTCCCAAGGCCTTGGTTTTGGGGCCACTCCTGTTTAACATCTTTATTGATGATCTAGACGAGGGGATCAAGTGCACCCTCAGTCAGTTTGCAGCTGACACCCAGTTGGGTGGGAGTGTTGATCTGCTCGAGGGTAGGGAGGCTCTGCAGAGAGACCTGGACAGGCTGGAGCCATGGGCTGAGGCCAACTGGGGGAGTTTCCATAAGGCCAAATGCCGGGGGCTGCCCTTGGGCCACAACAACCCCCAGCAGCGCTACAGGCTTGGGGAGGAGTGGCTGGAGAGCTGCCAGTCAGAGAGGGACCTGGGGGTGCTGATTGACAGCCGCCTGAACAGGAGCCAGCAGTGTGCCCAGGTGGCCAAGAAGGCCAATGGCATCCTGGCTTGTGTCAGCAATAGCGTGGCCAGCAGGGACAGGGAAGGGATCTGAGCCCTGTACTCGGCACTGGTGAGGCCGCACCTCGATTCCTGTGTTCAGTTTTGGGCCCCTCACTACAAGAAAGACATTGAGGTGCTGGAGTGTGTCCAAAGAAGAGCAACAAAGCTGGTTCAGGGTCTGGAGCACAAGTCCTCTGAGGAGTGGCTGAGGGAACTGGGGGTGTTTAGCCTGGAGAAAAGGAGGCTGAGGGGAAACTACGTGAGAGGAGGTTGTAGCAGCGCAGTTGTCAGATGGATAGATGTGGCACTTAAGGACATGGTTTACTGGTGGACTTGGCAATGCTAAGTTAATGGTTGGACTTGATCATCCTAAAGGTCTTTTCTAACCTAAACAATTTAATGATTCTATAACATACCAGGTAGCGTTTAGGCTGATAAACTGCAATTTAGAATCACAAGTAATTAATTTCCTTCACTTCTTTGTCAAGATGACTTGAAGGTTTATATTAGTTCAGGCCTTAAACAGATTAATAAGAGTTTTATTTCCTGGTCAGGTTTCTGTTTCTGTGTGCTGGAAATCCAGCAAATCAACGTACTCTCATCTCTGTCCTACCACAGGCTCTTCTGCTCCCATTCTGGGGCATGGCAAACCCTTCTCAGTTTTTTTTTAGCTGGTGAGAAGTATACCAAGCCTAGCTTCTCTAGCTGGCAAAATAACATAGAAATAATGTTTTTCCTTGATATAGGTAGTTCTAAAAATGAAGATTATCTTTGTACATAATCTTGAAAAAGTACCACAGATTCAGTTCTATCCTACTGGAATTATAAGACTGCATGCTAGAAACAGCATCTAGTAGAAAACATTATTGATGGGGAAGATTTCATCCACCATTATTTTAACAAATGGGGATTTTTAATGTAAGAAAAAGGCATCTGGGTGCTACCAGCTTAACAGAGTTATTTCAATGAGACCCATCTCACCTCACTATGTTGAGATCTTTGAGTAGTCCAATACTGCTTAGTCACTGCAAATATACACCTCATTCTTGCCTTGCAGGCTGCCTCTGGGACAATTCTTCTCCTGGCACCAAGACCAAGTTTTTAGATATGCTGGGGCAGATCCCTGTGTCCCCAATGCTGTTCTTGCTTCTGAACCATAAAGTAATTATAATTATGCCCAGCTACTATCTGAAATATTTGTCTATAAGCCCTTTCAATTGCTTTAGATAATTAATTAGTAATGTTTGTTCACTGTTTTTAATGTTGTCTATGTATTATTATTACTCTTTATAAACAATATGTTCTTTTAGCTACAACACCCAAGAGTCAGACTTGTTCAGTAACCAAAAGCAGAGCCCAGGCAGTACAGTAAAGCATGGAGTGGGCATTAGAGATCACACCAAGGATAACTTAGGACAAACAATTGGCTCAGGAGCCAGAGAAAAACATCACGAAAAACAACAAAGTGAGAAAAGGGCATGCAGCAGGGCAGAATATTTATCCCCCAATTATAGCAACATGCTGTTTAGTTTGGTGACTATAAAACCCATGCTGAACTAAGATGCATTTCTTTTCCAAGACAGAATATGTTTGTGTTGAGAATAAATGATCACTCCATTTTAACAGTGAAGCAATTCTGATTAGATGCCAGAATGAAGACAAAGGAGGTTGAATTTATTTATCTTCTCTCAGGTAAACAAGGGATCATATACAGCAACACGCTAGACTTCAGATTTCAAATGGCAGTGTCTCCTACAGCGTTAGCAATGTCAAAACTTCTTTCAGGCAGCTACTGGTATAGAGGAAGGAACTAATGATTGTGAGAAAATGTTAGTCATTAGAACTTGGAATTGATGGACTTAATTTCTTGGTAGAGATTAGATACTAGTAAAACAATATTTTTAATCTTAAAGCTTCTCTAAAAACCTACTAACAAGAAAATACTATAATGAAAATCCATATCATGCTGATTATATTGTCAATAATAATGAAAATGCCTCTGTTGATCTTTGTGAAAGTGGGTTAGATATCACAGTGTCTGCATAGAAGTTGCCAGCTAAGTGCATTTTTTCTCTGGAGATCTGTCAAAATCTAACACGGCAGTATGTTCCTTCTGCGTGAGATGAAACAGCTACACTGTCAGTAAGGATATGTCAACATGGTAAATTTTCGCCTCTCTGGAAGTGGGCAGCTTGATGATTGCAGCCTGATTGTGACACCGAGGAACATTACTGTCGACTCTGCTACCTCAGATCAGAGAGGAAACACAAAGGTATGTCAGCCTGGATAATCTTTTAAAGAGTTTTAAAATGCAGATGGTGGTTTCCCCGTCTTGAAAGATAAATTACATGTCAAAGGGATCACCGCACACTAAATAGCTGTGTGGTGGTAGGATGCTTTTGCCTCTGTTCTAATTCAGTTCTGGTAAAACAAATGCACACTGAATAATTTGGATTTGCACTTCCTGTATATTTCCTTGTTAGAAGGTTTGCAGGTAGGTCTCTTGCATTAACAACTGCAGAGACATCTCCCAAAGCTATGCTGTCATGGCTGCCTCCCTGCAAGGGCAACATTGCTTCCTTTGTATGTCCATTAGCAGGTCTGTCACAGGTGAGATGCTGTGAGCTTGCTTTCGTTGATGCTATTCTTATTTTTAAGCTACCTTAGGTAAGATTTTATTTTTTTAAAGAAGGCCTCTTGGAGGATATGAAAAATGGCATTTTTCATGTTACTTTTCAAGGAATACAGTAATGATGATATAATATTTTGTACCTCTGTAGAAGTTCTCATTTGCTATTGTCAAAGTGCCATAAAACCATTTTCTAATGTACGTCTTTAGACAAGTGGGTAAGCACAAATCTAGGCCTGATTCTCTTCCCTCTTGCCTTGGTTTTTCTCTTGCAAATATGTTAATTTTGCTAAAGAAAATGAGGCTTTATTTTTCTGCCTGGTGGAGGGACTGACCTCCTCAGACCTCTGCCTGTGTCCATCCCATCTTGCCAGGGGGGGCTGGAGGAGGCAGTATGGATAGTATGGGCTGGGGACATTGGTGACAGAAGTGTCAGTGCGTAAGTCCCCATGTGAAGGAAGGGGAGGTGTAAAGCTTTCCCAGGCAGTACTAGTCTTTATGTCAGTGTCTCACTGAGCATGAATGAAGACATATTGCAGAGAGCAAAGCTGTGCAGGCACCTTTTTGTTCAGTTACAGTAAATACTGTATGGTGGAGGTCTGGCCAAGTAAGATCAATCTGAAGATAGTCTTCATGATCAAGAAGACAGTTGTGTGTAAGCAGCCCCATAAAACTCAGTGCTCTTCTTTTCCAGATACCACCTCTGGGAGCATTTACTATGGTCGTGGCTGTATCTAACTGTGGAGACAGGAATGGGGTGCAGAAGTATTGGGGATGTATTAGGAAAGTTTATTGCTTTTAAAAAAATCCAAAGACAAGATTGTCTCCCTTATGATCTAACATGGTTTAAGATATCATGCTGTTCTTTAACTTCCCAGGTGATATAGTGACAGCATATAATACTGTTGCACTAAGATGGCTAAATAATTTATTTCCTTCCGAAACGTCTTTTATGAGAGAGAAAATATTCCTCTTAGTTCTCAGAGGATGGTGAATCTTTGAGAAATTCTGTCACTTTTTTTTTTTGCACCTGTATTCAACACTGGCTTTGCTAAGGAGTTCTGTACAAAGTGGTATGGGTTCATATCGGATGTGATATAAGGACCAATGCATGTCAGAGAGACTTCAGCTTGACTTAGACTTGATGCTAGAAAAAGCAGTACAGTAGCAACGCACACCAAAAGCATCCCACTGTAGGCATCCAAGTGTTGAACACCTGTTACGGATGCTCTCAAGTAAACAACCAACCACCAAAAATAATAAAAAAATTATTATTAACACAGTTAACTAGCTCTACGTAAATTACAGGTTCGAATGTCTGTGAGAAGAGAACAGAACAGCTTTCTAGGGTTAAACGCAACCCAAAACACATAACAAAGAACTCTATAGGGTTTAACAGCAACCCAGAACTCTTTACAAAGCCTGCTACCTAGGGCTTAACGACAACCCAAACCCCTTTATCGCTCACCTGACAAGTGAGGGCTCTCAACCTCGCGGACCTGCTCAGGGCACGTCCCGACCCAAGGCCCCTCGAGGAGCTTCCTTGGGCCGCGTCCTGACCCAAGGGGAGAGTCCTCGCCTGCAGCTGCTGCTCCAGGGGATGAGCTCCCAATGGCTCCCAGGGGACTCCACTGATCCCCAGGCCCAGTCTGACCTGTAGTCAGTGGCGGCTCCGGTTGGCCAAAGGCCCCAGTTACCACGAGGCCCTGAGAGCAAAGGCAGCCCCAGCTGCTACACTTCAGCAGCCAAGAAGCTCTGCTCTCCTTGGGCGGGTGTGCCTGCCACAACACCTCACCAAAAAAGTCACAACCTGCAGATGTTTTAGGAGAAGCCAAAACTTCTGCACTTGTTACTCAGGGCTTTACATAGACACTTTAGCTGCAGATTATAAGAGCAATAAACTGCTCCTAGAAATAAGTTTTAGCAGCAGAAGTTGAGGCTTATCATGGCCAGAAGCCACCTCATCCTGTAATAGAAGTCACTGTACCCACTGAAGGGATCCCAGATCTTCAATACCATTTTTTTCAATGGAACAGCTTGATTTCCTCCCACTGTGCTTGTAATAGCTTAAGACTGCATATAAGAAATAGGTTTTATTTCAACAATCACAACATTATAGAGATCTTCTTTCAGTTTTGTTCATTGTTGCTGTTAAATTCAGAACACATAAAGAGGCAATAATAGGGCTATTTTTTTCAGAGTAATTTAAAGCTGCTGAGGGTGTGAGCCTCACATGTGCAGTTCTGACATAGATACCACTATCGGTGTACTCTGTTAGAAGCTGAAAAAGTTTTAAAGTTTGTTTATATTCTCTTACTGCGTTGAGTCTTTGGGGGAGCTATGTCCATTTCAAACCAGTCTGGGATAACTCAAACTTGCTGAAACTTTCTGCATTTCCTTTCCTGTTCTTCATTCTCTGAAATTTGTATACATATGTGTTTGAATATTCATGGTTACCCTATTTTTTAGGATTTGTTTGAGAACTTCTCCATTGTAATCCTCATATTGCATTTTGCCAGGTAAATTGAATAGAAACTACCTTGTTCTTGCTTAATATAAGTTTTGCTTATTAAGCTCAGCCAATTCTAAATACTAACAAGATGTCTCTTCTCTGCATAACCTAGAAATCATCAACACATTTAAGTTCCTATAGAAGTTATGTCAGCTTTTCTGAATTTCCTAGTGATGGTTCATTAGCTGGCATTAAGACCACAAAACCCCTTCCCTAGCCTTTATTTATTTCTTCTATTTGTTTTTTCCCCAGAATCATAATTGTTGATATACCAACATTTAATTGGTCAGCTTTATATATTTATACATCATCAGGAACAAATTCCCAATATTCACAACCCTATCTCAAATTATTATCCATCTTCATTATTCTCAAGAAACAATATGCATTGGCATTTTCTATCAAGGCCATAAATGTCTTAGTCCAAGCTCCTTGCTATAGGATCTCTTCTTGAAACTACACACTTCAACGTTCAGCTCAGCGCTCTTCTGTGCAATTTGGAAGTTGGTGACCTCCTTTTTTATAGCTTCTTTCTCAGCATTTTCATTCTAAACCGGATCTTTCATCTTTGGTAAATCCAAATCTCTGTAGCCCTAAAGAGGTCATTGTTCAGCTGGCAACATTTCTTCTGTTGCCTGGAAAGTATTTGCTGATTTTCACCTTTGTTTTTGCTTTCTCGCTGTGAGGGAATTGATTTCAAAGGCTTAATTGCCTGCTTATCACCTATTACACTTTAAAATATCTTTTTTGTTTGTTTTTTTGCTAAATGCAGAATTCAAGGCAGATTTTTAACCATTATCGTATTTACTGAGGTCATGACAGGAGAAGAATCATGCAGTTAGCTATGAAAACAGTGTCTGCATCATTTTCCTCACAAGTAATTCTATACTTTTGTGGCATATTTTGAATGTTTCTGTGGAACTTAAACTACTGTTGAGCAAGTGTTGATTGATTACTACAAGAACAGGGCTTTTGGCAAGAATTAAGCTTAACACTGGCGAGTTGCTTGATAATTATTAGGGTGTGAAAAGCAACACAAATACATGCATTATGCAGGGACCTCAGTCTCAAACCACATTTACAGTTACATGTCCCTCTTTGAAACGATTCTAGAAGCCAGTGTTACACTATTTAGCATGAATAAAAGATTAGAATTGGTAACATTTACTGCTGAAATATCTACAAGTGTTAAAATTAATTGCAAAATAAGGTAACCAATATGTGTAGGAGGTCTTAATCAGCTACATTTGTTGCTAAAATGCTTCCTATTCCTTTCTCTTTAGTGATTCTGCTATGATATTTGCTGGAAGAGCTTCCTTTTGGTTTTGTCTTCAGTGATTTAATTGTAATTCTGTCCAAAAATTTCAGTGAAACTAACCATTTACAATTTGATAAGTGTTTTTTATTAAGAAAGATGAAATGCATTTAAAAGTAAAAGTGGAAGCATTTTAGTCTTGAAGTAGAAAGAAAGTTTTCTTAGTAAAGTGCCAAGGAAAATGTCATGAAAATAAAATTAAACAATTTAAGTATAAAACAATATCTACTGTTGTGCTGGTATCTGCAAAAATCAAGATATAACACTGATATCCAGGAGAAGTTCAAGATGTAACACTAGTATCCAGGGCACCATTCTATAGAGAATGGTATCTGGACAAGGAAATTCACTGGCTGATATTGTTTCTTTAAGGCAGGAGTCTCCAGATCTATTGTAGCTTCTTCTCACTTGACAACACTTCAGTTTTGTTCAGCTGGGCATAACTCCCTGCTCTCACTTCCGGTTTCTTCCACCTTTCTCTGTTCTGTGTCTTCTTCTTCCTCTTGCCCCCATCAGTGCCAAAATCACGCATCAGCTTGACTCTGCCGTCAATTACTCGCAAATGAGGAAATTAGCATCTCTAAAAGTTTTTTTAACATCTTTTAGACAAGTTTATTGAGATAAACCACCTTTTTTAGATATCTTTTTTCTGTCCATTGGTCATTGGTTAAGTAACTCAAACTTTGATCTCCAAATTTTTAAATGTCTAAGTTATAATAAATGCATCTTAGCCATCATCTCTTAAATCGGAAGTTTTGCTCTTCAGAGAAATTTACTGCTGTACAGATGGAGAATAACATGTTCCTAGTATACAGGCTTTTGGCTATCCAGGCTCATAGAATATGACAGGTACTCTATGATTAATGCAGTCTAACGGGGGTCACACTGTTATAGTATCACCAGGTTACCTTTAAAACAGCCAATTGCTCACAGAAAACTTAGCAGTTTTACCTGGAGTCTGCAGATTTTCAGACTTCCACCATGAAAAAAATTCTAAGGACTTTTTACCCCAAAAAAGCTTGACATACTAGTTTGAGACATATTAGAGTCATAGCTTCTTGGGGTATGGAGGAAAAAACAATTAATTTGGTGGTTTGGGTGGTTTTTTTTGTGTGTGTATGGAATTTGTCTGCACTGTGCCTTGTTCAGACATTCTTGTCAGAACGCCTTAAGGTCTGGAGATTTTCAAGGCAATATAGGTCAGCATATGGATTTTAGAGCACTTGGAAATTTGGTGATAATAAGGACATCTTGACATTGAATGTGATGGTGCTGTGAATCAGTGAAAGCTTCTGTATTCATTCATGGAGGTGTTGTATTTTGAAAACTCAATGAGTACTTCTGCACCTGCACATGAGGATTTTGATTTGTATTTCCATCTTGATTTAGGGTTAATGTTCTCTTCAAAAATCCCTGTGTTCTCTTCAAAAAATGACAACTCTGGTTTGACCTTCTTTAAAAAGAGATGGGGTAATTGTAGAAAACTGCATCAGCTGGCAAAATTTCTATAAAAAAGAAAATATATTGTGAGAGTTGCTGTTCTAGGATTATTTGGTTTTACAAATAAATGGAATAACTGAAGCATTTGCATTAGGATCTGGGCATCAAACACCATTAGAACTATGTAACTCTAGTTTATGTGGAGAAGGGTGGTATTTTGATCATGGATTCCCACCTAACTGAGTTGGGAGAGTTGAACAGTCAAATACTGAGTGGGGTGGAGAATAATATAGCTATTTATGTAACCACATAACACCTTCAGATACTACTGTACCACATGTATAGCTCAAAATCTGAAATATTTTGAGGTAGCAGAGATGCTTCTGTGGATAGACTGAAGCACAAGACAATGGAGCCAAAAAAAAAAAAAAAAAAAAATATAGTGTAGATTCTTGTGGTTTTCCATTGGATTTCCATGGTCTACCATGGGATACTGCCTTCAGAACCTAGCTCTAAATGCAATGACATTATGCATTGCTTGAATTTGCTACCTGTTCACCAAGTACACAGTTATGGCATAACATAACAAATATTAAAGGATGATAGAATTATTATAGTAAGAACATATACTAAGACTGAACAAGTCCCAGAATTTATCATGTTTAAATTTTCAGACCTTGCATAAGTTAATTTATCTAGGTTGACCACCTACTTTTAAAGAGTGTGTGACTTGACCTGCATGCAACGTAAGGGCGTTACTGATATGGGAAAGAAGTTGTGTAGATATGGCTTATGAAAGCAGTGTTCAAATCCAGACTGGTAACATAAACCAGGCTTCTAGACTTGTATTTATAATTAAATCAGGGAGCCACTTCATAGTCAAATGACAAAGTGCTGAAATGTAGAGAGCTACAAAAAAAAAAGAAAAAATCTTATATAAGTGGAAGTTGAGAAAGGGTTAAGATAATCTGGATACTCTTTATATTTGTCCAAATTAAAGACAGAAAATCATGTTTGCTTAGAGCTGTGTACAGCTTTTGCGCTTACCATCCTGAAATCTGAAGTGCTTTTGACTGAGATATTTTGTCATCAGTTTTATGAAGTCTTACAGAAATATACATTGCCCATTATATAACAAAAGCGGTGGATCAGCTATGTGTGGTTAGAAATTCTGCAAGCAAAACTGACAAAGGCCCAATTCTGTTTCAGCTTTACAGAGACTCCTTTGACTTAATAGTTTTGTTCTCATGTAATTGAGGGCAGAACTGGGGCAGAAGGGCATACTGGGAAATTCATTCTCCTGCCTTCATAAATAAGGAGTTGATTCTGACATAATGTGATTCTCATATAATAGATGATTGTCACATATGTTGCAAAACCCGCTATTGTGCCCTCCTCTATATAAGGCTAGAATTGAGCCCAGTGTTTCTATTTTAAGCACTGAAATACAGAGTCTAATTAGTGATGTACTTATGTATTATTCCTACACCAGAGAAATAACTCTTACAGAAGGCTTGCACTTGTGTAACATATGTTTATTTAGCCTTTTGTAGATGTATTATCTAACTGTTGCTTTTATGGTTCAGGCCATGGATTATTAATTGAAACAGCAAAATAAGCAATCATCTTTGGTTGCCATAGCAAAGCTACCCAAAATATAGTTGCTGAGGAAACCATACTGAGAATATATACAATATATAACCTAATAATGTTGATATACAGCTTTAAGATTACAGGGGTATAAAATATACTTGTGGTCTTGTTGGGAGATTAAGTATTGAATCTGATACACGCTTATTAATATCTTTTTTAAAGTCTTCCTGTTGCATGTAAAGATATAGCTTGATTAACTATCAGACATGTTATATACCTGGTAATCTTTAGTCTAGGTAATGATTTTTAAAAAAATCCTGCTTCATTAAGGGAAGAAATAGATTTTGGGGCAAGATTATAAATGGATGAAAACTAAGCAAACATCATCATAACAAATGCTGCTTTTGTAATACAAATAAAAAGCAACAATGGTGAGAAAAAGAATAACTAAAAATATCGTTTTTTTTCCCTGCAGCATTGTGGTACTTTATTTCTAATTACTGGAAAAGGCTAGAATGACCTGCCACATCCAAGGTGGGTCCTGTAACATATATGATACCTTTCTGACAAAGGCATGTATATAACCCTTTTTGATATGCTTTCAGATTTCAGAAAACCTCCATGCAACCTGTTAAAGGTTGCTTCTCCACCGTTAGTAAGATTTTCCCAGTGTCTGCCATGAATATTTATTGCTGCAGCTTTAGCCATTTACTTCTTGTCCTGTGTATTATGGACAGAGAACAGAATATTTCATTCTATTCTGCAGCATCTCTCAGTGTGCATGAAGACTGTTATCATGTTTCTTTATTAGTCATACCTTATATGATTAAATAACCACAGTTTTTCATTTTTCTTGATAACTTACGTTTTATGTTTTGAGTGCTACCACTTTCTTGAAATCCTGGAAATGGATCCCATATTTAAGCTGAGAGACAGAGTAGGGGGACTATTTCACTTGTCTTCACATATTCCCAGTTACAAATCCTAGCATGTCTGGTTGTCTTTTTTTTCTTGGGAGTAGGACATTGTTCACTCATGTTCAGTTTGTGAACCACTGTAATCCCTAAGATCAATTTCTGAAGAACTGCTACCTAAATCAAATGCTGTATATTCTGCACTTGTGCAGTCAATTATTGCTAAGAATAGCAACTTGCATTTATTCATGGTGAATTGTTTCCTGTTCTTCAGTAGATCATTTCTTGTTTGTTAAGAATATTTGAACTCTAATGATGTAGCCAAGATATTTGCAGACCCTTTTAGTTTTGTCTTTCACAGATATAATAGTAATAATTCAATAAAAAGAGCATATGAAGACTTTCTATTTAATCTTCAGTTTCTTAATGAAAATATTGGTTAGTACTAAAGCCAGGACATACTACAGTGGAACTTCAATACACCCATCTATTTTTGACAGCTATGTACTGTCATCTGCTACCTAGCCTCTGGTTGTCTAACCAGTTTTGCATCATGCAGTAGGAGATCGAGCAAGACCATATTTCCCTAACTTCCGTAGGACAAGTCTGTCCTACTAGATTGCTTCCTGAGACATTCATAAGACTGAGATGTCCCATTACCTAAAGGTCCCATATTTCACAGAATCACAGAATCATTCAGGCTGGAAAAGACCCTTGGGATCTTTGAGTACAACCATCAGCCCTACTCTACAAAGTTCTCCCCTACACCATAGCCCCCAGCATCTCATCCAAAAACCCTTAAACACATCCAGGGATGGTGACTCCACCACCTCCCTGGGCAGCCTATTCCACTGTCTGACCACTCTTTCTGTGGAAATTTTCTTCCTAATGTCCAGTCTAAACCTGTTGCAGTTTAAAGCCATTCCCTCTTGTTCTGTCACTAATTCCCTGTGAGAAGAGACCAGCACCAACCTCTCTACAGTGTCCTTTCAGGTAGCTGTAGAGTGATGAGGTCTCCCCTCAGCCTTCTTCTCCTCAAACTAAACAGTCCCAGCTCCTTCAATCGCTCCTCATAGGATTTGTTCTCCAGGCCCTTCACCAGCTTCGCTGCCCTCCTCTGCACTCGCTCCAGCACCTCGAGATCTCTCTCGCATTGAGGTGCCCAAAACTGGACACAATAATCCAGGTGTAGCCTCACCAGTGCAGAGCACAGGGGGACTGTCACCTCCCTACTCCTGCTGGTCACACTGTTTCTAATTCAAGCCAGGATGCCGTTGGCTTTCTTGGCCACCTGGGCACACTGCTGGCTCATGTTCAGCTGCTTGTCAATGAGAATCCCCAGATCCTTCTCTTCTAGACAGCTCTCCAGCCACACCTCCCCAGGCCTGTAGCCATGCAGGGGGTTGTTGTGGCCCAAGTGCAGGACCTGGCACTTGGCCTTGTTGAAGCTCATCCCGTTGAAGTTGGCCCAACGATCCAATCTATCCAAGTCTCTCTGTAGAGCCTTCCTGTCCTCATGCAGATCGACACTCCCGCTTATCTTGGTGTCATCTGCAAACTTACTGATGATACACTCTGTGTTCTTGTCAAGATCATCAATAAAGATGTTAAACAGAAATGGTCCCAACACTGAGCCCTGAGGAACACCACTTGTGACTGGCCGCCATCTGGATTTAGCTCCCTTGACCACCACTCTCTGGGACAGTGCATCCGGCCAGTGCTTGATCCAGCAGACCGTTGGCTCATCCAGGCCATGACCAGCCAGTTTTTTCTATGAGAATTCTATGGGGAACTGTGTCAAATGCCTTTCAAAATCCAGGTTGACAATATCCACAGCTTTTCGCTCGTCCAATAGTCGGGTCATCTTGTCGTAGAAGAAGATCAGGTTTGTCAGGCAGGACCTGCCTTTCATAAACCCATGCTGGCTGGGCCTCATCCCCTGGTTGTCCATTATATGACTTTTAATGGCACCCAAGATGACCTGCTCCATGACCTTCCCTGGCACCGAGGTCAGACTGACAGGTCTATAGTTTCCTGGATCCTCCTTTCTGCCTCTCTTGTAGATGGGTGTCACATTTGCCACCCTCCAGTCCAATGGGACCTCCCCAGTTAGCCATGACTTCAGATAAATCATGGACAGCAGCTTGGCGAGCACATCTGCCAACTCTTTCAGCACCCCTGGGTGTAACCCATCCGTTCCCACAGACCTGTGTGCATCCAAGTGGTGTAGCAGGTCTCTGACCACCTCCTCTTCAACTGTGCTGACCTCAATCTGCTTCCCCTCCCCATCTCCTAGGTCATGAGGCTGGGCGTCCAGGGAACAACTAGTTCCACTGCTAAAGACTATTATCTCCTGCAGGTAAGAAACTCCCTTAGCATAATCTTCCTTGTCTGTAATCAACTGCTTCCCATGACTGTACCTAGATCTTTTATTTTCTTAACCTTGTATAAACCTTCCTTCAATTGGTTCAGCTTTCTCCATATTCTGGGTCTCCAAACTGCTCACCTGGTGATGAGTACACAGGATAACATCTCTTTATTTGCCTACTCTTACTGAGAAAGCTGTATCCTTTAATATTTACAAGTGAGTCATGTGAGATTTTCCAAAAAATATATGCTATGACTATTTAGTCACGTCCTTAATCATGTAGTAAGATTTTCAGCTCTTCTTATTTAGCTTCACAAATCTGGTGAAGATATGCAGACATTTAGGGCATTTAGCAAATCGACTCACCATCCTCTCTCTGCTATACCCTATTATGGTTAGGATTAGGTTTTTCATCTGCATTTAGACCTTTCCCAAGGCTCTTGCATTTTGTCACAACCCCTTTAGAACAGATTAGCATGTGACATGAGAAATTTTTTTTTTGCTGGGCAATACAGGGAAAATGACCATGGAAGGAGTTATGTTCCTCCTGAAAATGCTCCTGCCTAACCACATCCCCTTCAGGCTTTCCCCAGGACCTTGCAAATCATCCTGATCACGATTATGCCAGGGCTGGGCAGGAGGGGGCTGGTAGGTTAGTGGGGCTGGGCTCCCAGTGCCCCATGGAGCTGTAGCCACAAGGCAAGTCTGAGGTCCCACTGGGAAACCCAGGAGACAAGTCAGGATCAGGATCAAGACCACCAGAACACAAGGCTGGACACAGGCAGACCTACAAGGTACCTCCAGCAAGCACCAAAGGATTGGGCCTGGATTTGGTGCAGGTCCCAACTTAGAGGATGCCCCAGAGGAGATTTTTCACAGCCCTTTTCCACAACTTGTCTGTTTTCTATGAAGTCAGATCCCAGGTTACATGCATGCACCAGATCAGGGTAGAGCTTCTGTATGGTCAGTTAAACCCTGGAGGAAGACTGTGGTCACAGTCCATTTGGATCCCTCAAATTTATGGGACAATGTACTCATTAGGACAGTGTGCTCATTAGGAGAGAAAACAAACACAACAAACAAGGGCTCAATATCCTTTGTACAGACTAGTCTAACGTGAATTTATTAATTTATCACTTAATGAAGTTTCTAACTCACAGGTTTTCCAATTCATAACTTGCAACTCATAACTAGTAACTTGTACACATATGAGCACAGTAGTAAGCTATTTACCAACAGTGAGAGTGCTCATCCTTCCTTCTCCTCATTGTGCAGGTGTCCCCTGTATAACATGAGGGAGCATGAAAGCCTCAGCAGTTCAGCTGCTGTTGGATCTGCTTCAAAAACCTTTTGGGTAAGCTGACGTATTTATGCATTCCAACTTGGAAGTCTGGTCTATCCTGTTTCTGTGAGTTAGCAGGTTCTGAAGAAAACTGACAGTCAATCAATATACAAAGACTGTGGCTGCAGGAGACAGCAAGCTGCAGGTGGCAGTGGCTGTGTAATGACCTTTAGCCCTTTCTGACCACCATGTCCTGCCTGTATCTTGCCGCTGCTTTGACCTAATGGCACGGCTCCCAGCATACAGCAGGCCTTGACATGAGCTGTGTATTAGCCAGAATCTGAGCTGGAGCTGAATGAAAGCTGCAACTATGGAGAAAGACAGTTAGAGGCTGGTCAGGTCAATGATAGCCTGTGGGTGCCCCTGAGCCACAGCAGGTTATTTGTGGATGAAAAATAAGGGACACAAAATTCTTGGACATCTTTTAGTTACTCCTGGAAAGTGACACAGTTCTTGGCCTCCAGGTGGTACCAGAGTGGTGTACAGTGTTATGTTGTGGCAGGCACATACTTTAAAACAACAAGCATGTTTGTTGTTTGACAGAAAAATGGTCATCCACAGACTCATCAGTAATTTTAGCTGGAAACTTCAATAAGGATTTTTAGAAGGCTGAGCTTAGGGGCTTGTACAGATTTATTGCCTTAATGCTCCTTAAGCAAAGCCTGAGTAGTCTGGAATGGTTCTGAACTGTGTCGATAAGTGATAGATTAAAGATTCCCCAGACACTGTGTACAAAGCGACATCGCTGACCCGAATGGTTCCTTGAAAGCTATTCTGGTTTATTGTGTCAGTGATCCACAGATAATAGGTCTCTGGGGGGCTTTTGAACTAGGTTTTTCAATTCATGAGGCAGTAAGAATGCTCTGACTTGCCAAGACTAGGCAAACTTTGGCACATCTTGAGGCATATTTGAAGGGCTTGAAGCAACGTCTCACAGACTTTTATTGAACGTGTAACAGATTTAAAGGATGAACAGTCAGGAAATGCAGTGATTCTGGACTGGAGAAAGGCATGAGTGGGAGGGAAATCATGCAATGCACAGCCAAAATCTGAACTGTAGAAACAATTTTTAGGCATAGAGGTAAAGAAAATGATTTCATATATTTTCAAGCCTTGCAATAGCTGCACAATATTGTGTCAAAGTTTCTGACTTGCTGCAGACTCACAGTAGAATATATTTACATTCTTCTGCTAGAGTGAGAAGTAAGCACACAGTAATTTCACAAGCAAACTTAAAAACATTAACAGTTCTAATTATTGAGTGATAGGTAGCATATTGATATTTTATTTCATGTAATTAAAAAACAGAAGGAAAATTTCAAAGTTAATTGCCACAGTTTCATGCAATGGTGTGATATGTAAGTAGGAAACTCAGCTTTGGAAACTGAAATCTGTCAGCAATGGAACTTGCTACTGAAAAAGGCTTATCTCAGATTAAACATTTCTACTTATTGAATCCAGTTAGCATGACCTCACAAAAACTGGTATTGTCACTTAATCAGGTCTTGTTTCATGTTTGCATGCTCCCAAATATAATTCTTACACTGAAAAATTATTGTTAAAATTGCCATTAAGAGCTCTAGCTACATTTTATCAACTTGGGGATGAATAGTTAATTAGTAATGTTCATGAATTGTTATTATTCATGAATTCTTGTTATTTGTGTCTGGATCCTTGTTTTTTCAACTGAAACAAGACTGCTACGGAATGTGGACTGAGCTCACTGGCCTTAGTTCACATGGAGTGTCTTTGGAAACAAATATTTTTGAAGTGTGCTTGTTTGTGGTGAATCATTATGAATCCCAGTGTGCTGCTTAGACTTTACTTACACATCATTAGAGTACCCCTTGAATGTTTTAAGAGGAAATGTAGTAACTATTGTGCCTTTAAATAACAAATGAGAATTCAGCAGGGTACCCTTTCACAGTGGTACATGCCAACTGTCAGAAAATTGGATTGCTATCTTCTGTCAAGTCAGTGCTGTGAATGACAAGTGCCACTCTTACTTAGTATCAAGTGGCAAAGCCACAACTGGTACATGATACTTGTATCCAGTCCTGTGAGACATTTGATTAACAGGTGGTCTGCAATAACTAATAACTCTACTCAGCACTTGTCAGGCCACATCTGGAATACTGTGTTCAGTTTTGATGTCTGCTATACAAAAAATCTGTGGACCGGCTGGAGAGGGTCCAGAGGAGGGCTATAAAGGTGATCAAAGGACTGGGAAGCCTGCCACATGAGGAAAGGCTGAGAGAACTGGGTTTGTTCAGCCCTGAGAAGAGAAGACTTATGGGAGACCTTGTTACCATGTTCCAATATTTAAAGGGTGGCTACAACGAAGATGGACACTCCCTTTTTACAAGGAGTCACATGGAAAAGGGCTAATGGGTTCAAGTTAATCCTGGGGAGATTCCGATTGGACACAAAAGGAAAATTTTTCACAATGATAACAATCAGTCACTGTAGTAATCTCCCCAGGGAGGGAAGTGGTGGATTTCCCAACAATGAACACTTTTAAGATTCAGCTGGACAGGGTGCTGGGCCATCTTGTGTAGACTGTGCTTTTCTCAAGAAAGGTTGGACCAGATAATCCTTGAGGTCCCTTCCAACCTGTTACTCTATGATTCTGTGAACTATAATAGATGTGTGGGAAAGGTTGCATTGAAATGCATAGTGCATACCTCTTTTTCTAATCTTTTCCCATTGCACGAGCACTTTCTGTTCTATTAAATTCTGTATAATATGAACATTGAGTCCTATAAGAATTACAGCAAGAGGAAATTATTCTCAGTTATCACATTACAGAAATGCAAAGCTTCAAACAATAATGTCAAATTATTTTTCATGATAAGTTTCTTTGTGTGAGGCTGCACTTACTGTTTTGAATTCATAGTTTTAAAGTTGTGCCTCCATTACATTGCAAGTTGCAGGTGGCCTAATTAAAACCAAGACTTATTAAGAGTTGAGTGGGAAGATCAAATCATAATGAAGGAAATATTATGAATAATATATATTCATTTATATGCAGCAGAAGCTGAAATAGGTAGGCAAATGTTGAATTAGTTATCTCAAATTTAGAGAGAGCACATTCCCCATTCTCCCCTTTGAACCTTCAGAGGACCCAGCCTGTCACACACCATTCATGCCTATAGCAGCCTCTTTGCCTCTTTATTTCACATGTAGTCTTGTTGTACTTCAGGATTTTTTTGTATATTTAATTATGTAATTCTAATTGAAGGAATCTATGGACTTTAAACAGTTCATGCTCACACACCCCCCAAACACTCAAATGCTACTGGAGGCTGTACACCTGTCCTGAGAAGGATGCAAGAGATAAGACAGTTTGGCAAAAGTAGAGCACTTATGAAAAGTGATCTTAGGCGAAGCACAAAGCTGGCATATGCCACATGCACCTGTCAGTTGTGATGGTGACTGACGTAGACCAAGAAAAAAATATACATTTCAAAATGGAAACCAAAATAAATGCTTCAAAGATGAAAACCCAAACTGTGTAGAAGTCGTTTGTTGGCATGCCACACAGCCTGCATATGTGTTGGAAATGCATCTGTCTCGTGGCATTCTGAAAAGGATTGGAAACAAAAGAGAGGCATCCTCATTATGTGGCATGTTGCATCCTGTATCAGTGTTTCAGTGCAATGCCAGTTGTGTTAGAGCCTGTAGCAGTGATGGGAAATACAAAGTGCCCTTGATAAGCCTCTCTTTTCCTTTCCTTCTTAAAAGAAATGTGAGAGATAAGGTAAGTTGTTTAAAATGTACAGAATGGGCAGATTGAACCATATTAATAATATTATTAACTGTTGCTATTCAGTGCAGTGTTTTAATACTCCAATATATTTTGCACTGAGCTTTTTTCCACAGTTTTCCTGTTTTCAAGTTTTGTTTGATACATTCCTGCAAGGACACATTAGGGTAACAACTCGTGTAACTGATCTTCATGAAACTGTAGTCTAAGTTGACAAGTTCTGTAAGCACAGGCATATATGGTTTCAGGATAAGACAAGCTTATACGTATCTTAGAAAACACTAGTGCACAAAAAACCCTACAGCTTTCTGTATTCTGCTTATTTTATTGGCAAAAATATGCAGGTATTAGCTTTTTTAATCAAATGAGAATTAATGCCACAAGACATTATGAATTCTATCTGTGCTACACATAATCTGAAGAGATTTGGATTGGTGGGGACACAGAAAAAAGTAGTTTTAAGCCTGTTGGGAATTGCTTGTTCCTACACCTTATTTATAGTCATATCTTTCTTTGAAGAGCTTTTCCTAAGGACCAAAATGACTGGAAACAATGCAAGATGAGTCCATATATGAGAATTTAAAAGGACATCATAAAGATGAAAATCATATTAAAAATACTTTCCCTGTGCAATGACCAACACCATGTAGTGCGTAAAAATATCTTCTGACATTAAGAAATTTTTTTCAAACTAAATTAACTTTTATGTGTAGTTCATATTTCCTTCAGCTCTGACAGTGAAGTCAGCATGATTCTTTCATTAGTTTAATCTTCTTATACCTGATTACAATGCTGACATGTTTGTCGTTAGCCCTTGGAGCTAGTCTGTGTCTTTAGGCACGGGCTGAAGCACCACAAAACCAGTGCTTGGAGGCACTGTGCATCAAGGACATGCCTCCTCTGCTCATACATTGGGGAGGAGGAGAAAACAGGAGGCAGGAAGAAAATTTCCAGAATGCCTTCAAAAATAATAGCTCACTGCCTTGTGTACAGTGGTCAGGTATTCTGATTGCAGAGTAAGTAAGTGAAGAGGGAGCACTTTTGGATGGAATTCACTTTTACATGCATTTCATTTCACCTCTCTGAAGTTGTTTACAGTCCCAGGCTTACTTTTGGGACTTGGTCTTCTTTTTGCCAGTTAAATGAGAGGAACAGGCTACCTCACAACGCAGTGAGTGTTTAATGTGTGATAAAATTGGTCTTTCAACCTCAACTCCATTTCTAAACCTGATGTAGGAACCATATAAATGACTTAATGGGCATTAAGTAAACTCTGAATCTCTTGTAATTTCTTTAAGGTCCTACCAGCCCACAAAGAAGTGAAAATCTTTAATTCTGGTGGGAGGAGGAAGTTGGAGCAATTAGAAAAAAATGCAAGCTAGAGTATATGGCTAACTCTGCTGGATGTCTTTGAGATATTAAAATCCTATGAGATTGGCAAATTGGGTCACTTTTGGTCTAGACCCCGTTTGGTGAATTCTGTGGCAGTTTGCAGGACCACTAAGGCCAGTTCCTGTTTTGCACTTTTTGTGACATCTGTCAAGTCACCATAGAAAAGACTTGCATTTTGACAAGAATTGTGGAAGGGGTCTCACACTGTGGTATGAATGGTACACTTTCTGCAGCAAGAAAGGTTGGATTTCTAACTTCTAACCAGCTTCTGAAGAGGGCTATTTTTCACTCTTCTGTTGACTGGGATTCTTCTCAGGATACAACTGTGCAGCACAAAACATGCTTCATGGAGCCATCTGTGCTAGCCTGAAGAGCAGAAGTGTATAGCTGTGCTACTCTGGCTCCTCCAGAGCAGATATATCCTGTTATTAATGAGCATTAAGTCTACAGTATTGAGCTTGTGCACAATACTGTAGAAATTAATGTTTAGTCATATCTCCTGTGTGTTAGCTAAGTTGGCTGTCTCTTCACAGCTTTGTGTTCTGTTATATAGATATATCCAAAGTAATTTAGGGACTGGCCTGAGGGAGCCTGAGCAGAGTGAGGATCTCAGATGTCCTGTTCTCTACCGACCTTACTGGTGGAAGAACTTTTATTTCACTATTTGCAGACAGCATTTAATAGAAATGTAGTGTCAGTACAGTCTGTTCTTATTTGTAGTCTTGCTTTCTCATTTCTGAAGGAAGAAAGATACTTTCTTAGAGAAGGCATGATGAGTTGGCTAAGGAGTGCAGATAGCTTCTTGGCTCAAATGTGGAAGAAGAAGCACTATGATGACAGTTGCATATTTTAATAGATTCACAAGGAAACCTTAGTGGTAAGGTTATTATTTACTCACCCTAGCATAAAAGACTGTTACATTCATTTTAAAGTAACTTTCAGATTTGTTTTTTTAACATGGTTTGGATTGCATGGTTCCGTTCTTTTTAAGAAAAATGATTCCACTAAACTGACATAATACGTACATAACAGCTATAGAAAATTTTAAAATTAATATTAATCCCTTGCATAGGGAGATCTTATGCCAGGAATCGAATGGAGAAGACTGCTGCCTCTTTCATCTTTAATAACTGAAGTGTGGACCCTGGAGACTGAAGGTCGCTGGATCTAATGTTTCATAATGTGATATGCAGTCCCAGCATATAATGCTCCAGCCTGATCTCAGGGGCAGATGGCAGGAGTCACAGGTACAAATATACAAACTTACAATTTCATGCTGTTTAAATCAAGATGAAATGCTATGTGATGGCACCTGTAGTCTCTGAAGTCTTTGCAGATTTTTACTCTGCATTAAAGATTAAAAGACTCATAGCTCAATAGACTGTTAACCTGCTTTCCCTTTTTTGTGATCGTTCTGTCTCTCTCTGTCAGTCATTTCCCCCACCACATTTTGAAGTCACTGGACAATTTCCCCAAAATTTTACCGAAGTCTGAAAGACATAAGCTCCTAAAAATGTCATAAAAAGCAATGATTGCAAAGAGGAAAGACACCAGAATAAAAGTCCACACTGGCGAACACCCATTTAAATGCCTGAACTGGTTAATATGTGATCTGTACAGTTATTTGTTTGGTTTGAGCTCTAGCTGGCCAGGGATTCTGTGCACAGGTCTGCCTGGCTGAAGTGCAGAATAGCTGGGAAAGAAGTGCTAATGTAGGATAGAAAAGGGAGCTGGGGACTGGAGGACATGAGCTAAAGTGAGGCAAAGGAACCAAAGGGGCTATGAGTGCAGTGCCTGGGGACCAGAGAAAACTCAAGGGCATTATAGGGCGGGCCAGCAGCCTGCATGGTGTGGGTAAAACAGAGTTTTGTGGAAAGTGGGCCCATGAATGTACATCAAACTGTTATTATAGCAGGGGAGCCTGTGGAACGTGCATGAAACTTGTTCTACTACATACAGAATCATTTTCAACAACCACAAATAGTCACTATAATCTGGGGACTTGCAGCTGCCCTGTTGACCATGCTTGGACAAAATCTATGCTGAGATCAAATTCCTAAATGAAGTCAGTGTCACTACCATTCTCTATGTGCTTGGTTGACCTTGGCTGACAGCCAGATGCCCACCCAGCCGCTCTGTCACTCCCCTTCTCAACAGGACAGTTGGAGAAAGATGAAAAACCCATGGGTTGAGATAAGGACTGGGAGATCATTCCAGTTACTGTCAGAGACAAAACAGACTACACTTGGGGAAAATTAATTTACTTTATTGCAAATTAATAATAGAGTAGTATGGTGAGAAAAAAGACAAAAAACTAAAACATCTTCTCCCCTTCCCCCCTTCTACCCAGGCTTAATAACTCTTTGTGACCATTGAGCCAATTCCTTATGCACAGAGTGGTCCATTCACCAAATCTGTTTCTCTTCAATTTAGAGACAAGAATGACGTGTGGGACAGTGTCAAATGCTTCTCACAAGTCCAGGTAGATGACATCGGTTGCTCTTCCCTTATCCACAAATGTTGTAACCCTGTCATAGAAATTTTTATGTTTATGTCTAGAGTCCTAAAAGTTTGGACAATTACCTGATGCTAGAGACAAGAGTGCCTTCTGTGGACCTTGTCATTGGCACTTGTCTTTCAGAAGTGTTAATCACATACTGTTCCAGCATGAAATCAAAGTCCGTCTCTTAATCCTGTTTGTTTCAGCCTCACTCTTTACAAAATAGAGGTGATGATGATTCCTTATTTCCTTATGTTGTAAGGTTCCAGTCCTTAAATGGGAGAGGAGAAGAGTTTGCCAGTATAATAGGCATGGCATTACTTTTAGCAGGTGCCCTACATACATGATCTTACTGCTCTTTCAAATTGAGATTTAGATGTCAATCTGACATTGACTCCTAAGTGAAAGGCTGCATTCAGCTTCTTAAACATGTTTATTTGTGGTCATTTAGGGTACCTTTCATTTCCAATACATCTGCAGGGAGCTTTTACCTCAGACAGCCTTTATGCCCTCCTGGAATGGCAATGAGAAATGAGGTGCCACACCAAAACATCTCTAATGGTGGCCAGGTCCTACTTTCAGGAAGCTGAATCTGGTCTGAGGCATCTAATATCTTCCCTGCTACAAAAAGAAGGGAAAAGATCTGGAGCATATCCAGCTTGTTGTATAGCACTGGCTGCATAAGGTTCTTTGCATGTGTGAAGCAAAAAGATGTAATGACCACTGTGGTGTATTTAAGAGATGAGAAAGATTACACTGAAGAAAGCGAGGGCAAGCATTGCTTCACATGGTGAAAATATTCATGTCTCAGTTGACAGAAGAGGAACTGGCTGTGCTGAGGGAGGGATGAAGGGGCCAGGGCCATCACGGAGATGCAGGAGCTGTCCTGCATTTGGCGCTGCCACTGCTCAGGCATTTGCTTTTCTTTGTTTAATAATCTGACTAATAAACGGTGTGCTTTTTTGTTCTTGTTGTGCAGTAAATTACCAATAAGAATGGCTCACTCATCCCTGAATCTGCCTATGCTTCTTCTGCAAAGCCTAGGTAAGCCTTCAATTATTTTTTGTCTTTGAATGAAAGTCTTTCAAAACAAAAATTCAATATGAATGTCAAAAAGCTCTGCAATGTGTGAGGTGTGTTGTTTATGCACCATTTTGGTAGAAGAGATCAGCATATATTTTACACTCCTTTTCAAAATGAATATGCTACAGACTGAATAAGTTTTTTGGTCCTTAAGCTGGTTATTATAACTAAACACTATTAATTTCATTCCCAGGAGAAAAGAAAAGGAAGACTCTACAGAACTTTCTTTAAGGCACTTGTTTGTTCTTTATGAGAATTATTCTATTATTTGAAATTTCTGTTATTGGAATTCCTGTTATTTGGAATAAATGCATTTCTTATTAGAGAACAGTTACTACTTGCATCAGACCTGACACTACAGAAAGCTAAATCCTTTACTAGCCAAATGGAGTTGGTGATGGCAAACATAAAACATTAAGTCAAGGGATTTCAGACACTGTTCACATCACATAAACAACAAAAGTAGCTGAAAGCAAAGCTTAAGAAAAAAATATGAAGTTTCAAAATATGCAAACCAAACTCATCTCACTGTGAACATACCCAGTAAACCACATTTCACTAGAAATTCTGTAGAAAACATGGGATGCAAGCATGTAGAAAGACTGGACATTTTATGAAGGTGTTTTATAGTTTTCAGTCTAACCAACAAACAAATGAAATTGCTCTGCCATATGCTAACGTTATGAATGTGGATAGAAGCTGTCTGAAATACCTTGCAGATGGAATACTGTGTACTGCTAATGTTTCTTCTACATCAGGAAACCAGCCTCAGGCTATTGAATTAGTGTGAGATACTGGATCAGCATTTTCTGTACTACCCCATTTTACTTAAAATGCTTTAGAAGCTTGCTGATTTCTGAGCCGAGGATACAGCTGAGGAATTGAATACCTGAGTTTGACATTCTTCAGGTGAATCTTGGTTTGATACATACTATTGCCTACTACTTTCAGAACTGAGCATATTTCCAGCCTGGGCAGAGGCTTCTGGATTGTACCAGCTAGTTCAGAAGTTAGTGGCCACTCAATGTATTCAGCTCCTTCAGTAAGGGTTCCAGCATTGCTATTGTAAAAGGCAATACAACCTTGTGAAAGGGTTTGTCTGCTAAAATAAAAGCCAGTCAAATATGACATTTGGATGACAAACTCCACCACTTACTGTTCTTTGTTAGAAATGGAGAGAGGTTTTACTGTGAGAGGGTAAAGCAACCCAGTAAGGCACCAGTGAAGAAACATCTTCTGATGAGATCTGTTAGTGCTCGATGACAAGTCTTCCCCAAAGCAGATATAAAAAAAAGACTAGGAGTATTTGTTTAGTTTTGTGGATATAGACCTAGGGTGACTGAGAATCATCACTTACACATCTGAAATAAATCTAGAGCATTGTGGAAAAAAATTTGTTTGTTCATTTCACTTGTAAGTTATAGCATGTGAACCATTATATTATTAGGACTGTAGACACTGGACAGCATTTGTTACACCAAACTGCTTGGTTTTATATGTGCTGCAGAGATTAGTATTCCATGCACTTAAAATGTCAGTAATTGTTTAGTTTGGATCCAGTTTAATCTTGATGGTGTATATTCTAAAAAGTTTACTGTAACACACAAAACACTGTCTCATTCTGTATTAGTACTTTGTAACTTCGTTAAATGTCCTGCCAGATAACTGGTTGCCTTTAGTTTTCTGACACATAGCTTTTGCAGACTGCATTGAAACCTTACCAGTTAATGTCTTGCTGTTACAAATACACCACTGAAAGTCAAGCATGATTTTTTTTTTTTTTGTCTTCAATCTTTTATCACAGGGTGCAAAGTTGATTCAGAATTATGCTTCAATTGCTTAACTCTCTAGATCACTGATTTGTAAAATTTCAGGCTAGTCCTGGATTGCTGTTGTGGAAACTCCATTGAAATAGTAAAGCTCAGTCAACACCAAGTCTAGCACTATTTGTTTTGGTGGCAGCCATAGTTGAGACAGATTACTCCTCTGATTATGGACTTCTTGTCCAGTGGTGGCAGAACCATTGCAAGTCATTTTAAAAAATGAATGAAGAGGAAATATAAAATGTCCCCAGACTCGCAGACCAGTGGCATGGAGGGAACTTTTATGTTCATTACAAATATGATTTTGATTTGTTTGACATGGGATAGGGATAGGGTGTAGTTGGGAACTATCAGTGTTAGGTTAATGGTTGGACTGGATGATCTACAAGGTCTTTTCCAACCTAGACGATTCTGTGATTCTGTGACATAGTGATATAAGAGAAACTACAGAAACATATGACAATGCAACGGCTAAATGTTCTCAAATGCCTTGACTGATCTTCAGTACAGTTCTTCATATTAAGCAACATTTTTCCCTTACAAGATGGATGTTCTTTGACTTACTGTCTTAGAAATGCTACAGGCAAAATATGGAGTTGTACTGTTGGTCTGGACTGGATATTGAAGTTAAGGCCTCTCTAAAATTTTGCTGCACGAAGGTCACATTATGGGTCAGTTGCTATGTGTTGCACTGTCATTCCAATTTATCCTTCTCCCTAATTCATTGTAAGAAGAACTTGTGAGTGATACCATAGTGCCATTTGACCTTGTAGATCATATGTCTGATAAATTCTTTCAGGAAGGGATCAGACGTAGTACTTAAGTTACTACTCACTTTCAGCAACCATAAGCGAATTCTCCTTTAGGTGTCCTGTGGAGCAGGAAGAATTAGTGTCTGAAACCAAATTGCAATATATATCCTCATGATTTGAAACTTTGCTCAGAAAGAAATATTGTATTGTAGAGTATTGTCAGTATGCTGTCTTTAAGATCGTGGAGGAATTGAAGGCTATGTTTGGAAGAGGTTTTACTGAAGCTAATCTTGAAAGCCTTTGCTGCTGTATTTTTCTCTTCTGAATGAGGTAATTCAAAAGAGAAGATGAAAACTTCAACACTCTGCACTCCAAATCACACCAGTTTTTTCACCTGATTTTCAGCTGCACAGCCTCTTCTGGGAGTAGGGATCGAGACCACTCATTCCTACCCTGTCCTAAATTAGTGCCCTAATCACAAGGTCACAGTGCTGTCATCTTCCTCATTTGCTCAACTTTTGATCCCATGACTCTTGCTGCCTGGTTTTATGCTTTGGCGGGAGAAGTTCCCAGCAACTTTAACCTATTGTGTTTGTCTTCTGGGGACCTTTGAAACCTGTCATCTGGAAAATATTCTAAATGCGTTTTCCACTTTCTAGGTGAGTGGCCTAACCACAGTGCTATTCTGAAGAATGTAGAGAGCAGCACCAATGTCATTACCTCTCCTCCAGTCCTGGTTTCAAAAGCAGATGTGATCAATTAAGCAGTTACTATAGAAGAGGACTCAGGCTCTGTAGATGGGTAGGAAAATAAAGTCAGCAGCTTCCTGATGCTTTGTTTCAGCAATCACTTTTTGGCAATATCTGGGCAGGATCTTACTTTGTAAGTGGTGTTTGAGGTGTCAGACTCCTATAGTTTCCATTCCACTTTGCTCATTACAGGAGTCCTAAGGTTCAAAGGTACATAAAAGTCATGGAATATATTAAAATGAAAGTTTTTAATTATGCTGGACATTCCCTAGCTTATTGCCATCAGTGGTAAAGAAGTGACAGCAATATGCATGGGAATGCCAAATGTAATTAAAAATGTTGGTTTCAAGTAGAATCTGTGATTTTTCTGACACCTGCAATGTCACAGTCTTTAAATGGATCTCATCCCACTTGAAAGCTGACAACCTACCTGAGCCTCAGGAGGAAAGAATCAGCTGGGATAAAATGAGAATGGTGCCAAATCTTTGCTCTTTGAAACTGACACCGTACTTTCTCTGAAGTCTGAAAATGTTCCATTCACACGTTCTGCAACTGACAGTAAGCTGGGATGGTGTGTTTTGCCATGGCACACAGATAGTGCTGGTTGGCCGTGGTAAAGGCAATAAAAAAAATCTGAAGCCGTCTGCTCTCCAGGTGGAAATGCAAAACAAAACCATTATGCAAATCTACCTCTCTAATTCTCCATTGACAGAAGTGTCAAGTTTTTGAATGAATGCAGTGGATATCCCAGAGATGTTTGAAGTCCCAGAGATGTTCCATGGACACTAGGATGAGGGGTCGTCACACCTGATTTTAGAGATAAGTAATGTAGACAACTATATCTGATGTAGTCAGCCTTGACGTCTGGGATAGTAGAGAGAAATAGACTCATTGGCAAGTCTTGAGTTGTCTGATTTATTTTATGTTCATACTTTAGGATGGGAGGAGTCACACTACAGAAGAACCTATTTCTGCTCTATAAACAGTAAAATTTAGAAGTCTAACACAATTTCAGATGTCTACACTGTAAACTTTTACAGTGGTGAATCAGATCGATCTAACCCCATGTCTACGTAAATGTAGTGTCTTCAACCAAACTGGTGGTGGCTTAGCTGAAATCTCTGTGTTCACACTGTATTAATCTACAATAAAGTCACTGTATGTGCTGGAATCCCTCCTGATCTAGTTACTCTGAGCATGGATTGGAACCCTTTAAATTCTTCTGGATCTCATATAATCACTTGCACTTTGTCAAAACAGCCCCTCAGAAGATCTTGGGATGATTTTGTCTTCCTCCTTTCTTTTGAGAAACATTTAGGCCTGGTCAAGATATTGGCAATTTATCAGGAGTGAAAGTGGGGAATGAGGACCCATGATGTCATAATAGTATTGTCTGGACTTATGAACAGACAAGTTAGGATGAATTAACGCAGCTACCCTTGCAGCTTGAATGATGGCAGGGAGGAGACCTCCTCTTTGGTGTCTTGTATGCTGGTGTAAAGGCTAACTGCATAGTTTGAAAGTTTCAGCCCTGCAAAATGTTCCTCCAAGGCTCTCTAGAACAATGAAAACTTATGAAGATGTTATATCGCTTCCCACAACAAAAGCCCCATTTGTGCTGGTGCTCTAGACAGTTCAACAGCAATAATTGGGCTCCTGTTTAATATAGTTCAAAATCAGGATAAACTGAGAGTATTTTTTAGTATTTCTGGGTTTACAGGCACATTTTAACCATTCAAATATTGCTGCAGGAACTTGACTTGATTTTAATTATCAGACAACTATTTATATAGTAACCAGAATATTTTATTTTTTTTTTTCGGGAGGTAAAATTAGCTCTTTAGCTGTTACTTGAATTGCATAACTTCTGCACCATCTGACTTGCTAACAAGCTTGTCACCTACATACGTTAATGCCAAAGATCTGATGTCAAGGACACATGCCATGTTATTACAGGCTGTGCAGTCCAGAGCTGATATGCTCACTCTCTGGGTAGGCATCTGTCTAGCCAGTGTAAGCAGCATGCCCTGCTGTCATTCCAGAGGGAAAAAATGCTAAGTGACAGCTTAACAAGAATTGAAACAGTGAGTGATGAATAACAGAGAACTGTAGAAGAGAGAAAAACCTAAAATATGGTTCCTCTCAAAAATTTCTCCTTATTTCATGAGGACCCTTATTTAAATGAGTATATTTCTTCCTGTCTTCTTGCCAAAGAAAATTAAACTCTTGTCTCAGAAAACAGGTTTGTTTTACAGAGAAAACACTGTTATTAATTCATTTCCTTCTTAGTACAAAGTGCCAGACAGAGATTATCACTAAAACAATACATTTACTGTTTCCAGAGCATTTAATCATTCTGTCTAACTATCTAAAGAGGTCAACAGGTTGTAATCTACAAGATGTGAGAAAGGACTAAAGAAAACATGTGACTTTGACAAAACAGTGCCAGAGAGGGCTGACTAGTCAAAGAGAACAAGGAAGGAGCACTGGATCTCAGGTTTGTCTGGAAAGCATTTGAAACTCTTTAACCCAGACCCAGGTCCAAAGATGAAAGTGAAAGCACGCTGGCTAATCACTGTGCAAAATCATTCCAAGTGTCATAATGGTGAAGGGAAAATGGGGCAGTTACTAAAAATGAAGTAGGATATATTGGTTTTGGTTTAGTTTTTAAGGTAATCATGCTGTCTGAACCAGTTTCAACTAACCTGGCTTCAGTAGTCATTCTACTTCCCTGACTTCCATTTGTTCATCTTGCTTGCATAGTTTCTTTTAGTACTAAGTTTTGCTGATCATTATTATTTTCTTCTTGACACCACGATCATGCAAAGCCTTTTGCTTAGGGCTGCAACCCAAGACTCACACTGGCTCAATACTTCACCTTTTCAGAAAAGTTTCTGAAGTCAGGTAAGAGCCCAACTCCTTCCTCTCCACAGGTTTGGGACAAGAAGTGGCATCAGGGCCTCTCTCTGTCACTGTGGCACTCACTCCTTGAGGTCATTTTCTGCAGTGCTCCAGCAGTCTACCTCAAAAGCCTTTCCTTCCAGCCACCTTCTATTGATCAGCGGTGTTCTCAGATGCATTCAGTGGTTTATTTTCACTCTTTTTGGTGATCTTTGTCCCCCTCTTTGAGCAAAATAGTTTATTTGTAGTGTAGATATAGCAGTGTGGGCTTTGTTAAAACATTTGCAAAAGCCTGGCTGCAGTATCATGGTGCTCAGCATATGGAAGTAAGCAGAATTTGTCTGCTTGTGCTGGAAAGAAGCCCTCTTTTCTTCTGTGGTTTGACTGCCACCAATATTAGGCTAGTGAGTAAAGTATGACCTACAATGATGTCAGTCTGCAACTGCAGTGCAGAGATAGAAAATGTCAGATTAACAATTCATGCATGTGAAAAGCTGAAATGCAATGCTGATTTTATTTGATATTAGTGGTGCTCATCAGAAATCCACCTCCTGATGGAGCATACTTATTTTTAAATAAATATCATGTATTGCAGAGAACTTGCACAGCAGGGAGTCACAACAATCTCTCTCTTGGTAGCTTCTGCTAAATAAGCTGTGGGCACACATCCATCTCTTATTCAGGGTCATATTTTATTTACTTTGTTTTCAGTTGTGCCTATTCCTTATCCTAAGTTTTCTTTTACTGCTCATTTTCTTTGTGTCAGTTGTAATTTTCCAGGTCACTTTGTTCAGGCACATTTTATCATATGCAAAGAGACTCTGCAGCTAGGTTATAAACAATTTACAAGTATAGCATATTATGTGGTGGCTAACACAAATACAAGATAGTAATGATTGCCGTGCTATTCAGATAAATGTTACTGAGCTCACCACAAAGCGGTTGCTGGTCATCAGTCATGTGGACAAGGGATGGACTTCTCTGCTTCCTGAAGTGCTTCCTCCTTAGTGGTGGTGAGTTGCTGTTTTCCAAATCTCTGTCTTTCCCTTTAAAATTTTATACCTTCTGTGATGGTTTAAGCCCTCCTAGGACTGGAGACCATGTTGCTGTTGTCCCTCCCCCACCCTCGGACACGTTAAAATAAGAAGAAATTTAATACAACAGTGTAATAAAACAATCTGAACAACAACAATAGCGATAGTAACAACAACAAACAGTAATAACAGTAAACAAGACAAAAGATATACAGAGAAATACCGCAAGAATACAGCTAGCCCACCGTGCGTGCTTTTTGCGACCAAAGCCACAAAGGAAAAAGCTTCCCGCGCTGCCATGCCGGACCTGACATCAGCATGGTATGAATATCCCGGCTGGAGATCCCTTCCCCCTCTCTGCTGGGGAAACTTAACCCTATCCTAGCTGAACCAGGACACCTTCCAAGGTTCATATTTTGCCTTTTGAACCCTCCTCCTTGAGCTGCTACCAACCTGTCTGTGCATCCCTGTGGCAACAATTTTACCTTTCTTATCTTACCTGCTTCTGCTCTACATACCTTCTCAGTGCTCTTCCTCACAAGCTTGTTTCCTCAGCAGCCTGAGCCAAGGTTACACAGCTAGGCTGTGGCAGAGCTGTGTCCCTGTTTGCAGAGTGCCAAATATCTCAGAGGGGTAGGAGTCACACTTCACCACATCTCTCTTCATGTTGGAGTGTCTGCCCATTTCTAGGATCAGCTCATGAAGAGCTCTGGAGATTTTCCTGAGCAGGTGTAGGCTTGTTAGAAGGTACATGCTAACTTCTAACAGGTTCTTTTCTGAACTTGCAATCCTTTGAGTTTTAAGGTTTATTATTCACTGCTAACTCTCTTCCTTGGCCCTATTACTTATTCTTTAAAATTATTCTAAACCCCAAAGGAATCACAATTATTCCTCCCTCAAACAAAATAGTTGCTTGGCTTATGTTCATTTATCACTGATGAAAGAGAGCATATGGCTACCCAAATCTACACCCAATCTGCAGTTTACTAGTCTAGCATTTCCTTTACCACATGTTATAAAGGAGAAATCTTTGGCCTCCCCAGAGTGCTTGGGCTTCTTCTATCTCTTGTTTCTCTCCATGGGGTAGAAGATGACTGTGCTGGAGATTGCAGTATGTCCTTTAATCAAGCCGAGGTACTTATCTACCTTTAGCTGCCAATTCCATATTCCCATGTAGCTCTGTGTAGGTGAAGTGCTAAGGCTTGGACAACAGGCCCAAGCCAGAGCTGACCTATAGATGAATCCTCTATATTTCATAACTGATAACCACTGTGCTAGTAGGTATTGTACTAAGTTATAACAAACCACCTATGCTGATGTAAAAAGTGCTAAAGCATTGAAATACTGCAGCCTGAACAACAGGCCCCAAGCTGAAGCTGCTGACTTAGCATGTAATCAGTAACAAAGTGTGTAAACTATCTAGTGAAAGAGGCAGCTTAGACAAAATATAATCAGTAGTGAGGAGAGACTGTATCCAACTTCCCTTGTTTAGCCTTGTTCAAGGCTGAGAACCCAAGTATCTGGCCTTGTTAGAAACTCCCTTGGTCTCCCCCCCTGAGCCCTGGCCAGGCTTTGGGTGGAATCCAACAGGAGAATGAAACCAGAAATTTTCTGCTCAAAGCAAAGGTGCCAGCTATTCTGGCTTGTCGATCTCTGGTATATAAGGCTGGAACCATTTGCAGCGACTCTGGCAGCCTCACCTATGGGGGACGCACCGCGTAGGATTTCCCCCTTGCCGGGACAGGCTCCCCAAACCCTCGCTGTAACCGGGGCTGCCCAGCCACTGCGGGACTGGGTGATGGGAACGTGTGCAACTGTTCTCTCTTTCATATAGCAATAATTTGATGCATTACCCTGTATTTTTGTATTTGTTTGCTTTAAGTGCACTATTCTGTCTTTTCTTACTGCATGTTTCTCTATTAGTTTGTTACATTATTTAGTTATTACTAGTAAAATATGCCTACTCTTTTCACTCTGGTATCCAAGCTTAATTGGTATCCTTAATCAGCGAAACAGCACTGAACTAGCAGGGTTAGAGCTGATTTGGTATGTTGCACAGGCCTCTAGGTGTGGTTCTGACCTAACGCGGAGGGGCTTCCTCTCTCATGGTGGAGACAAGACACAAAGATGATCTTAGAGCTTGGTCAACATCAAAATCAGCATGAGTTTTGCTCTTTATCTCTCAGTATGTTTTGTAGCAGGACTCAGACTGTAAGGAATTTTAGGTAAGAAAACATCTTTTTCAGGTTTGTGTGAGATTTGAGAAGGAACTCTCTTGTATCAGTGTATTTAGGACATGCATCTTGTGTTGTGTCTGTAAAACGTCATTCAGCACATGGGACCAATTAGCCTCAGAGGTTTCCTTCCAGAAGAAAGCATCTTACACATTTGCCTGTAGACATTCAGCTTCCAAGAATCTCTAGCTCTGATTCACTAGAGACAGGTCTTTCAAAGGATCATAAAGATAAAAGAATATGTATTTTCTTAATTTCTGCTTGAAAGACACAATGTAAAACTAAATTGTATTTACAGTATATTTAACAGAAACAGCACTTTCCTGACATGTATAGTAATCTATAGCTGTCTAGATTTAAGAAGTGTTCCATGTATTTCTTTTAATGTTTTCCTGTTTTCCCAGTAATGAATTTACTCCAAGGTACACATAAATTTTGCAAGCCAAAGAAAGGAAGCACTAACTCCTTTTCAGCACATAAGAATGGAAGAAATCAGGTTTCAACAATAAACATTTGCCACTGTAAATGGGCTGAAGTGCCAGTACTGATAAATGCTTGACAATCACATTAATCACTGTGAGAGAGCAGGCTTATGCAAACAGACACTGTGCTCTGGAAGTGCTTGGGCATGCATTCCCTTCCAAGACGGATTTCTAGTTTGAAGAATGGCTGGTTGCTACTAGTCATCAGTGTACAGTCTGTTTTGAGCAGTGAATTCAGAGCTACTCAGCCTCAATGAATCCTGACAAGAAGAAATGGAGCCATATTCTATTTTTTGAAATGTCTTCACTCATTGCACATTGGTGCTCCTTTGACAGCTTCTCTTCCCGCTGTCATAACTTCTGTCATCCAGCTTCCAATGAGCTCAAAACAAAACTCGGAATTTTTTATTAACTAATGATTGATGGTATTCAGGGCTTCTGTACTCATATTATCAATGCAAATATCTCTTAATTCCTTTTTTATACTATATGATGGCACAGACACAACTTTTGCAGTAGCAAGTTTCTTTGGCTTTTTGGACATTACTGTGGTGTCCAGAGTTCATGTTTATCAGGTGAGCATCATGTCAATAGACAAGAAAGCATTTCAGCAGGAGATATTTGAGGTGATACACCCAATCTGAGAATGACTGACATCAATCATATCTCTGTCTTCAAGTAAATAACATGAAAATTTAGTTAATTAAAAAAGTAAACAGAAGTTGAAGTGTGTGTTTCATCCAGGTCTCCTTAGACATTGTAGTATTTTGCTCTAAATTTGATGAAAAGATTGGAAGGTATATTTGACAAGGACTTTTTTTCCCACATGCTATCCTGACAACCATATGATATATCAAGATATGAAATTAGAACAATTTTCCAGTAAGATGTAAAGATTGCTATTGAGCTGAATTATTCTACTGTTTCCCAAGTGAGATTATGAGACAATTCCAGAAACATTGGGGTTCTAAACTTTAGATTTAGAAACTTTAGGTTTCTAAGCTTTGCCATTATAGAGTATTCAGTCCTGGGTTTAACTTTTTTTTTGGTGAAAGGATGTCCTGTACCTGAGAATTCTTTAAATTATTTAACAAATCTTATACTTTTCAACCACTCATGTTAAACTTTTTTTTTTTTTTTTTTTTTTTTATTGCCACATATTTCTATTACTTGTCACTCCTGTACTTCCACTTAGGATCTAGTCAGTGGTTGACATAAGGAAATACTAAGGAAATACTGTGATAGGGAACTAATCAGAAAATCTACAGAGTATGTTCAAAGAAGTTGCTATACCCTGTATGAATTAAAGAAGTAAACAAGTACAGGAAGGAAAGGAGAATACCCTGCACTTAAATGTGGCCAGATTTTTCAGGGATTTGAACATTTGAAGCTCCATTTGGTTTCAGTCGGAACCAGGGTTATCCAAATCAGTGAAAGTTAATCCAGCAGAAACGAGACTGTGACAGTCAATATCCATTTGTGGCTGATTATTTCCCAAATCATGTTACAGAATAAAACAATATTTAAAAATGTGTCATCTTTCATATTCAAGGAAATGCTTCATGTATTTTTTGTGAAAAATTGAGAGGTTTCAGTCTTCCTAAAACAAAAACCTATACAAAAGCTGTTTCTGAAACATGATTAATAAACACAAAAGTTGGTCATATAAAAATACTAATAGCTTCCAGCTATTGAATTACATAAAACAATGGAGTATCTCATAATGTTTAGACTACTGGAAAACAAAGCAAAAGTTTGGAAGTAGTAAGGAATATTTAATGGAAAAAAAATAATCCTAGGATTTTTTTGAGGCTTGAGGACACAGGGTGACAACTCGATTTGTAAAGGATGTTCTAATGAAAACTTCTTGCTTCGCTGTTAGGTAAAGGCAAGGCCACACAGATGGCCTTGTTACAGTGAGCTGAGCTCATTTTGCGGCCAAGGATTTATGCAGAACAAGGCAGGCCTGTCCCTGTGCAGGTTAACTGCTATGTGAATCACTAGCTCCCAGATGTGTAATGGTCTCCTGGTCAGGATCAATAAATGGGGTTAGTTATGGCTTTTTTGGTCAGAGAAGGCAATCAAACCTTTAACATCCCTTTTCACTATTTTCTTAGACTCAGTAAGGCTGGAAATTGATCAAAAAAGCATACAGTTTTGAATAAATACAAGTTTAGTCATTAATTATTAAATTATTAATTATTAAATTATTAATTAAAAAATTCATCTTCTAAATAAATTGAGTTCAACTGTAGCTGAAATATTTTGAGCGGAAAGAAATGGACATCACTTTAGCCAATGAAGTTTTGCAGAGTCAAGTAGCATGATCAATGACATCTGGTGAAACAATCAACTAAAGCCATTTAAGAGAAAATGGCTAGAGAAAGAGACAAATAATCAGAGTCTTAACTATCAGAGTTGAAAAGCTAAATACATGTAAATAATTGAAAGGGGAAATTTAAGTGTGTGTGCAGGTACCTTTTGTATATCAAAGCAGAAGACCAAGAGTTTATACATGTTTCAGAATACAAATACAGGAAAGATATAGTTGCTTTGCTGAAGGATTGAAAGTGGTGAAAGAACTGGAAAATGGGAGTGCTAGAGGACTGCAAACATACTGGATTCATAGAGATGGCTCAGGAAAGCAGCACCTTTGAGGGAGGTAAGGTGCCTTGGTAGACAGGCATGCTAAAGCCATGGAACAGATAATGAGCATCGCCTACAACACACCCCTCCTGATGGTGATATTAGGAGGATCTTCAAGAGATTTCTTTGTTCCTCTCCCATGAGTTTTGCTAATATTCTGGCCTGAGGTACCTATATGAAATAACCCAATGCCATTGTAAATGCTTATTATACACTGGCACTGCAATAACTGAACTATCCAGTTATTGATAGGGTAGAAAAAAGTAGGAGCTACTAGGTATGTGTGTGGTTTAAAAGGATGACATAAGCCCCCTGCCTGACTATTTTCGATGTGTGCAGAAGTCCAGTTTTAAAGGATTTACTGGAACTGAGAATGTACATTGTTGATGTGACATTCTGAGATTCTCTTCTCCATGTCTGTTCTGTGAAATGATTTTTGAGTATGGTGAGGAAAAAAACAGATTTTTTAATCTATTGCTAAGCTATGCTGCAGGCAGATGGGAGTATTTCTTGAAACAGAAAATGGCTGTAATAAACAAGGAAATATAGATGAGGCTAATCATGATGGTTTCCATCAGGTCTGTCAGTCCTGCACTTATTGCCTGATTTATCAGAACAATATGGATGTTTCCTTTTCCCTAGGACATCTGGTTTGCAGAGTAGTTGGTGGGTAATAATTGATTATGAAAATTTTAGTTAATTTTAAAACAGGAAAATTCCAACCAGTAATATTTTTGAAAAGTAAATTGTTTACATGAACAAGCACTGGGGCAGTTTATCATACCTTATATATGCCTAATCGATGATTGTTCTTCCATATAGATTCCAGTGCTGCAGTTAATCCCATTTAGGAATCTTTTACTCTGATTTGTTATTGATCATAATGGTTTTTATACAGCCATTGCTCCTCCTTCATCCAGGAATCCATCTGAGAGATGGGCCCAAACCACAGATTTGAGACTCATATTTGAGTCTTGCCTCCTTTCTTCTATTCACTGTGAGAGCTTTTTCCATAAGGCTACATCCCACTAGCCACACATAGTAATAGTTTTGACCAATGCAGAAGCAAATAAGAGATGTGATATAGAAGGTTTGTGTTACAGGCAGTTGCAGAGACAGCTTTTCTGTTGGGACATGGATGGAGTGTCAGCAAGAAATATATCCCCTGTTCATTCCACACTTCCTAGTGTTATCCCATGCACTGATAGGAACTGATAGAGCACAGATGAAAAGAACTGTCAATAAAGGAATAGACTATCAAGACTTGCCTCTTGCCTCCAATAATGGTCTTTTCTAAATGTTTCAAAGGAATGTGCAAGAAACCTTGAAGAAGAAAATTACAGGACAATCCATGCAAAGGAAAATTTCTTCACAAAAATGGCTCATTTAAGAATGCCTTACAGAGAAAAAAAAAAAGGTATTTCTGGTAATATTATTTGTATAGTAGAATTTGGATTCATGAGTTATAACATTAATTTTTGTATTTTTTTCTCTAGGAGCTCTTTAATGCATATCAAATTTACATTACCAACACTGAAAAAAATATTTATTCAATGTCCAGAATACATTTTCTTATTAAATTTATTTTAAAATGTTCAGTTCATAATGGATATTAATTTCCTTTGTTTATGGGCTTGAATTTAAACTTCATCATACAATTTATCCCTCAGTTTAATTTTATATTTATCCCTCAAGTAATGTCTTCTTGTAACTTCATATTGCATTATATAATCCTACTGTTCATTAATTTCTAATATATACATTCCATTAATAACAAATCCTTATGTTTGTAAATGCATTATTATTATTCAGTATTCCAGATCAAAGAATCCCTTATTTAATAAATCATAACAATGTTCTGACAAAGGCTTTCTTAATGCACCTTACTGTATTTGCTATTTTTAGTACAGAAAGCAAGATTTGAGTCTTTTCTCAGGGAAAAGTGAGAATGGGAGGAAGGAATCAGTGCTGTTCAACCTAGATTGTATATTGTGCTTATCAACATTGTGTCTGTAGCATTGGCTGCAGATAATAGCAGCTGCATTTTGATTTATATCAATGTTTAAAAGAACTGAAATGGCCACTGATTGATTTAAGGGAAGGCACAGATAGATAAGCCATTTATCATGGCTGTAAACCTTATATTGCTGAAGGAACATGGAAGCAATTTTGCTGTTTTTCCAAAATCAAGACTATTCTTATGGTCAATGTACTGTGGCATAATGAGTTACTGTGCATTAGCATGCAACAAGTACACTTAAATCTCAGTGAGGATAGGTAAATCCAACCACACATGCCTCTCACCAGCAGTGTGAAGGATTTTCTTGCTATATTTTTTCACCACTCCATCCTGGAGATTTTCCAGTGAAAGGAGAAGACCTGAGATTGTGTTATCCTCAAAGTGACTACAGATACTCTAAAGATATCGGCATGTCTATTCTGCCCCGCTTGTGGTGATTTAGAAGATGAAAATTAAGAAGATTATCACAGGAAAGCATAGATAACAGCACCAGTATTTTGGGATGTTTCTTCATTCTTCTTTTTTTTTTTTTTTCTTTTTTTTTAATATAGTTTTTGATTCTGAGCAAGATATTGTGTTGAAGTACCAGATAGGAGAGAAGCTATGAGCATCTCAGTAAAGACCATGAAATCTGGAAATCTCCCCAGAAAATCCATTCCTATATCCTTTTCAGAGAGACTTTGACTATATATGTTGGAGACTTTGCATAAACAGTACCTCAAATGTGCCCATTTCTATATGGTATTTTTGACAAGTACTTTGAAATTATACAAATTCAGATGAATTACAGGTGCTATTACTTGTGCTCGATGTCCAAGGGGTTAAATCATATTTTAAAAGTGCCTCTGTTTTCTTGCAATTACCCGAATTTCCCCTATGCTGTATTTTATTTTTATTGTCTATAGGAAGAGCACTTCCTTTTTTCTGTCAATGGCTTTTGGAGGAGGACACTTAACACTCGCATTAATAGCTTGCAGCTTGGAGAAATTTTCTCATCCCAAGGGCACTGGATATTACAACAATTGACACAGAGGTGCTAGCATCAGCAACATTGCGCTTCTCACTTTCACTGCTAGTGGCATTGATGGCCAGCTTAGAGGGGGCTAGAGAATATCAAGTGAGGAGTCTGGGGACTGAAGTGGCAGCTTTTCTTCTTTTTTATTTTAGATTTATGCATTTTAAGTCACTCCTCATTGATGTCTGGGAGAGACTCCTAGCAGAAAAATACACAAGAGAAAAAGTAAAATTGTGGAATGCAGCAAACGACTTCCTGGTGGTGACAAGGTCAGTTCAATAAATAATTAATTAAATAATGCAAGTGCCATTTTTGTTTCCCGTTCCAAGCTTTAACAATGAATTTACTATGCTCAGGAATGTGTCTTCATAGAACAAGCGATGAATGTTTCTAATTTGTTTCTCTTTATTCTTTATAGAAAGCAGGAATAGTCACTAATGAAGTTATTTTTGAGTCTCCAGTAAGGAAAGATCAACCAGAATTTGCTTCTGTCTGTTTTTCTCTCTTTCTTTATATACCAAAACTTTAAAAAAATTGTCACAGGTGACAGATGGCAGTGATAGTTTCACCTGTAGGCCAGATGGACTAGAGGCCTGAGGCCACATAAATTAGGACAGCATAGAGTAGTCAAAAAGGGAAAAGTGAGTGACTCAAGCATAAAGTCAGCTTTGTAAAATTCAACTCCCCGTCATCTGGGGTGAGTGATTTTTTTTTTTTTTCTCCTTAATGGGTGGTAGATTATCTTCAAAGCTTCTGGGTTTTGCCACAGTAACTGAAAGCAGGGATAGTGTGACACGTTTTCCATCACTGAAACATGTGATGCAGATTTCCAGTTAGGAAAAGTGGGTTCTGTTCTTTAAATACATATTTTGTTATTTATTTTTGTTTAAATACATAATTTACTTAATATAATTTTGTTTAAATACATAATTTCTTTATCAGCTAATCATATGCATGATTTAATGTCCTGTGGTGCAAGACAGTATAACCCATATTAAAATATTGCTTATTCTAATGATCAAAGAAGAAAAAGATGAGCATGAAAGTAATGGCTCTAGCTCCCCTTACTCTTGCTTGCTGGTGTTGTGTGTTTGGTACCAACCAGAAAATGATTTTGGTCAGACTCCCGAGTTTGGCAGTGTCAAGGTGGGCTGCCATTTTCACTCTCAGACCATGGTAGAAATGATGGACATCTGTGGTTGCAACCTTACCACAGTGTCAGCAGTGCAGGAGTACTGTAGTCTTGGACTCAGAGGGCAGAGGACTTGTGGCAACATATAGGACTTCTGGAGCTAAAGGAAGGACGTGTCATGGCTTGAGAAAAAGCGTGAAAATCTAGGTATGTTGTGATGCAGATATTCACTGCTGGGCTACAAAAATATCTAGAGAATTAACGACAAATATTTTCAAGTTTTCAATAGATGGAATAGAGATTAAGACAATTTTTATTTCTCCTCTGGGTGACAAAGTGTTATTTGATCAGCAAGCTATTTTCTTCATAGTAATTTAATTTAAAATAATATGGAAGAAAATAACTCTCTTTAATTCTGGTTATTAATTAATATCCAGTACTGGGTATTGCTTAGAGTTTTTTGGTATATTGGCTTTTCTGAAGTGAGGTATAAGATGGATATACAGTAGTTTGGGATATTTTTTTTCTGTTTACTGTAAAAATTCATACATGAGCCAAATTTTTATGTGGCTGCAACTTCAGGAGAGAAACGTGTTGTGCATATTGATGGGTGGATCAGCAACCATTAGTGCCACTAGCAATAAACTGCCATGAGAAGAAGCTCACTTAAACTGTCAGCATGCTGGCAATGGAGAGCCTTTATTTTGCAAGAAAAAGTTTTCCAAACTTGCTTTTCAGATCAGCAATCCCTTAAAATGTTGTGAAAGCCTTTTTAGCATTCCAGAGCTTTTACGTTTGTGCTATTCAGATCAAATAATGCAGTAGATGTTGTTTCCTTTATTCAGGTGATTTGCCTTGGAAATTATGTTGTGTTTCAATTGCCTAACCTGCTTGGAGACAGGTGTTTCTAAGGTTAGCTGCATAATGACACAGCATGGCTTACTCAGGAGTATGGCAAATCTACAAAACAGGACCCTGGAATATCCTAGCAAGTGCCCAGCTCCCCTGCATGTCCTCCCCTGTAGCCAGAAAGGAGGGGAGGGACCTGTGCAGACAGCACTGAGAGATGGCACCACATGAGCCAAAGCAAGCACAAATGTTCTCCAGAGGCCATAGGTGTCACTGAAGGCTCTTGGGCACACTGTGACTCTCTGCAGAGAGAGTGTTTCAGCTATGTCAATTGATGTAAGACAAGTGAAATGGCTTTGCAGATGTTCACAATGCAGCATGAGGGTCCAATTCAACCACTTTCTGAATCAATGTAAAACAGAGCAATTAAAGAACAAGTAGTATCATTATTGTGGTGATCCTGCACTGGTTTGATGTTCTCATAACACTTTGTAATCACAGTACTTATTTACACAGCACACACTGTGAAGCCTGTCGAGTACATTTTTGTGTAATTTTCTTTTTCTTATTTTGTACTATTTTATATACAAGTATTCTGTGACAAAATATACAGCAGCCAGTATAACAAACACCTTGACCACAAGGTAATTTCTGTTGGGGTGGATGTGGTCTACAGGCTCTGAATCATGTTCACTGAGCAGGGAGTTGTAGTGATTGAGGACACGGTGGTCCGGTGGAGTAGAAAAACCTTCTGCTGGAGGTTGTCACAGCAGCTGTGCTGGCTGCCAGGAAGCAACCAACTTACTTTAGCTGGTGCAGTTTGCAAACAAGTGTTTCAGCATCCTTTCAGAGGTAGTTTAGGCTGCTAGAAGCCCTGTGCACTGAAGTGGCTGATGTGGGAACAGGCTGCTTTTTAATGCCTTTGCTTCATGAGTGGTGGCCTTCAACAGAGACAAGGAAACAAACATCTGAGGTTGGTAATGTTTAGAACCACCACAGTGAGTTACCAGCAGTCACCCGTTAGAGATCAAGCCCCCTGCAGACCACAATAGATTGTACTACAGAAGGAAAAAGCTCTTCTGTGGGAAGCTGCATTAAAACCCCCTCATTTTCTAAAGATTTCTTGTGCTGTTTCCAATAAACATTCCTCCACTAGCACTTTCTTAGCTACTTTACATGCTGCAATGCTTGTCTCTCAGCCCTCAGTATCCCCCCACAGTGGTCCTTCTGATCAGATACTATAACTGTGATTGCAAATTCTTTCAGGTAAAAACTGAGAAAAAAATCCATCAGCAGGAAAACATTGTACAGCCTGATTCTTCATCTGGTCTGGTAGCTTGATATCATTATTAGATTTAAAAAAATCTTTTGAAGGGACTTTTTCAATAAGAATGGTGTTTTTAACTAAATGAAGTTAGAAGTGTGAGCTAGCTATTGAGTTCTGAACAATTTGGAGAAAGGAAGCATCCTATGATCATGAAGTCTACACTGGCAAACAGCAGAGGCTTCTAGTGTGTTGCTAAAAATACTGTAGAAAAAAAATAATATTGTTTTTAGTCTTTGACAGAAAAAATTGCATTTTTTTCCAGAGGGAAAAAGGTGTTTCAAACTGTCTCTACCCAGTTTCCCTCTGTTGAAATAAATAAATTTAGGCTGAAACAAAACTAGGAAAATAGATGGGGAAGGATGGGGTTTAATGAAGTATCCTAAACCCATCTAACTCTCGGAAAAATGCAGTGGTGCACCTTATGTAATGCTGTGGTAACTCACTTCAGATATGCAAAAGGAAATAGACTTGAAGCAATTGGTCCCCCTTCTCAGAATTCTATTTTATAGCACACTTACCAGCATGCAATTGTATCCGATTTTCCAGACTTGACTCTTTGGAGACCAAAACTGGAAGATGAGACAGTTTGCATTTTGATCAGGTAAGACTGGTGCAGAAACTGGATTCCAGTACGTATACCACAGACCACTTAGTGAAAAAGTCATTGAAAAGAATAGCTTACTTATTTCTGAATGTCCATGTTTGCATTAAGGTCAAGAATAACTTCGATTTATTTCCATTTATGTAGATGTAGCTGTTCAATCTTCCAAAAGAATTAGAAAAAGAAGATAAGAGGGAGAGGGAGGGAAAGAGAGGCATAGCAGAGAGAGCATGAAGAAGGTATGTATATGTAACAGAGACATAAATTAAGACTGGATTGAGGCAGATGAAGAAACAAGTACAAGGCAATAATGGTGGAAGAGACAGAAGAGAACTTCCTAAATTAAAGCAGACAAAAATGTGAAAAAGAAAATCTATGAGGAGAAATTAGAGAATGGTGAGGCATGAAAAAGGAATATGAAAATAAAGATTTCTGTTATAAGTTTCAGATTTAATATGTGTTTTATGCAGCAACTGTCACACTTCAATATTAGCAATTTTTGCTTCTATTACTTTAACTCATAGTCACGGATAGAATGGTAAAGTCTGAAGAGGTGGGAAGGCACAAACCAAAAATGTGTCTGTCCTACAGTAATTGTAATCTGAAGTTAAAACAAATAACAATATATGATACAGACGAAAGAAGAACACAAGGAAATGTTTAGACAGCAGTAACTGAATGTGTTAAACAGACCTAACTCATGTTCAGGTGTGTTTCTAAATATGAGACAATGGAAGGATTTAAGTGGGAGTTTGAAGGACAACAATTAAGTAGATTTGGATACAGTTATTGGAAGGTCTTCTCAAGCATAAAGAGCGATAAGGAAGGAAGACCTTTGGTGTAAAAGTTAAGAGGCAGTTGTGACTGAGTGCCTAGTAGTTCACAACTCATAGTAAACCAGCAATGCATTTTGATAGTTTCAAGAAAGTGAGGTGGAGAATGACTTTGAAAATGGAGATGACTAAATTGTGTTTGAGTCTGAAGAGAAGAACATGCTAGTGGAGAAAGGGGTGAAAGGGCAGAAGAATTAGGTTGAAATTTGATTTTTGCAGTGCTGATCTTAATGGGCATGAGCAGCAAAAAACTGCATTCATCGAGACCACAGAAGCAGACAACAGAAAGAAGAACCAAAGAAACAGACTCCATTAACAGAAATATGGAATGACGAGGGTTTGGGGAAGACTTTCAATTAGGTGGTTGGATGAGATCTGCATTGAATGTTTTTATATAGAAAGAATTATTTAGATGTAGCCTTGGAACCAAAGAAAGATCTAAGGATGGTTCTCTGTTTATGGTCCTGAATAAGAGATGAAAAGGACCATATCAGAAGGGGGACTATTGGAAGTGATTTATGAAGAACATAACACATCTTAGCACAAGATGGATTAATTGGAAATGTCTTTAATGAAGTGACCGGAAGAAAACATGTTCACAATTTCGTTGCTGTTTGGGCACCCGAGATAGTAACAGATGGTAGGAGCAGAAGTTGTATCTTCTGAGGACTGTGTAGGGACTTGCTGAAGCAGACACTGAAATTCAGATCTATTTTTCATGGAAGAAACTGCAGAAAAAGACTCTTAGTCCCAGGAATCCTGTTCCACTATTTTATCATCAGAAGAGTGACATGACTAAAGCTTTATCAAAGAAGCTACAGATTTTTCCTAGCAAATGAGTCTCAGAACCACAGACAGACATGAAGTGATTTTAAGAACTGGGCTGAAATATGCTCTGTTGGATATTTCTGACAGCCCTAAAAGGCATTAAACATCTCTCTGTGGTGTGCAGTGAAGTCTCCTGGAATATCATCAGCAAATTGATTTTCTTGTGATTATTAGGGTGTGTCAGGGGTTTCAAGGTAGAGAAATGTTTCAGCCTATTTTGGCAAAATGTTCTCCAGCCAGTATTTGGGGGCTTTATGTGGGCATTCCTGCAACTAGCAGGATTGAAATGAAAATTCAGGTGTAGAAAAATGTGCTATACATAGGCGACTACGCTAGGGCAGTGAAGAACAAAATGTAATATCTGATAGAGGTAGAAGAATGAAAAGTGACTCTTTATAAACTTGTGCTTGTTTCTAGACATTTAAAATTATTTTACTCTTTCTTGGCTGCCATTCTAAATACCAAAGTAAATTTTAAATTGCAAAGATCTGTGTATTAAAAAAAAAAAAAAAAAAAAAAAAATTATTTTTTTTTTAATAAAATTTGGTGAACAGTTATACTGAAAAAGTTCAAATATACTTGACCATCTTCTGTGAAGAAAACTGAAGATTTTGTTCTGAAAACTTATAGCTGGCCTTTTTCATTCGTCAAACATATATTCCTATGTATTGTGTGTATGGGAACTGAATGTAATGATGACACTAAGCGACTGCTACTTCAGTTAAATGTAATGTTCACTTAAAGTAGATAATTATCAACTGTTTTCTAGATGCTGCTACAAGTTTTATTATACATTGTCACAATGATTTTCTTTCCCTGTTTTTCACTGTTTTTCTAAAAACATTTATTCAGAAGTGACATTTTTTACACCTTGTGCAACTATTTTATGTCATCATGTGGTTGGAAAATAGAGGAAGACAGGTATGAATTGATCATCCTGAACAATTCTGATGTTCAGTACAAAATATAGGTATTACAGGTGTGCAAATTCTGCACATTTTTAAAAAGTATGGGCTATACAGTTGTGTCTTGGATCTTAAAAGAAACATTTGCCTTGGATCTGCGAGTCTTCCTTTTGTATTTGTTTTCAATAGACTTTCAAGTACTGAAATTTCTGTGTGTGGAACAGTCCAGAATTGGTACATCACATGCCTGAGTATTCACAGGTGGAGAGGTACATATTTATAGAATAAGCTTGTCAAGACAGTGGGAGAACAGGCTGCTCAGGATAAGTTATTAAATCCAATCACTGGCACTGTTGTAACAGCTGGATGAAATCCCTTTAGGCACTTGACCGACAAAAAATTTTTTTAACGAAGTCACCAAGTTAACGTAGCATCTTAACACTCACAGACCTTTTTCTTGACTTTGTTCTGATTATGTACATGTGTATCCATGCACACAGAAGTGCAGTCCTCCTCTCATTCTTCTGGCTTTTTCAGGTGCACAGCTGTGAGCTGAGCAAAGTCTAGAGCAAAGGAATTCAGAGGTGCAGTTATTGCAGCTTCCTAGAACAAATGACTTTCAGGTAACCAAATAGGCCCTGGTTCTTGTGTACAGATTTTGATCAGTGGTAATTTTTGTTTCCAGTCTCAAGATTCTGAGGTCAATTCTTCCAGACACTGTTGGTCTCTAGAGGAACAAAAAAATTTATGACCCAAAACCCAGTCTCCAGTTTGTTGCATGTATAAACAGACCACTGACAAATCAGGTAATGATTCTTTTTTCCTTCCCTGATAAAGCCATATCATTGTATTGCATGAAAGAGAAAATAAAGTAAATGTATTATCTGTCTTTATTACTCATTACCTTATTTACTGCTTATAATTTACATGATTATGTCTAGATAAATTAAATTTGTTAAAATGAGTGATTAAAACAGAAAGTTAAGTGAACCAGCTGAAGGGGAGAAATCACTGTTAATGAAGGAAGATAAGAGAATGCACCGAATAATTACTTTCCTTGCCCCTTATTTTTCTTTCTGCTATTGTCAATACCTTACTTAAATATTCTTGAAGATCATTGTTTTTAAATTGAATAAGGAAACAGAAGTGGTAGCCGGTTCTGTGATTAATCATTTGTACTTTTTTGTGAAATCTTGGTGTGTAAAACGGCAACACAAATAAAAAAAATGGCTGCAATAAAACCAACGAAACTCTTGTCATAAAGAGGTTGAGAGCATTTAGGACCTGAATTATTTGCAAAACTTCATTAATTTTGCCTTTATTTCCCCAGTATTAACAGATACATGAACTGTCCTCTTTGGCTACTACAACGATACTTTTGAAACCTCAGGTTAAGACTCCCTCACAAGAGTTTGTGGGGAACTGTCTCATTTCTTCTTTGGCTCAGAATTCCCTTCTGCATTTAAAGAGAGCGACTCATGTAGCCTTTGTCAATTTTTATTCCTAAATCCTCTATTCCACACTTGGCACCTACTATACTGATGTATTTGTCATGGACAAGTATAAGGAAAGTCTTTTTCATTACTAGGTTTGCAGATGTTTGCAGCAAATCTCAAGATTTCGATCCATTTGCCTTCCTGGCATTGCAGCTCCATACACATTTCTCTTTCTTAAAGGGCTTTCTCTTGCTAATTTTAAACAACACTTTCTGATACTTTAAGTGTATCTGCAAAGCTCTAATGTTACTGGAATTTAAAAGTCCTTTGAAGACTGCTGCTCATTCTTCTGTTGTCCAGGAGATATTTATGTATGCATATTCTTAGCTTTGGAAAGCCATTACAGAATTTGTGTGTTGAGTTTGAGTATGGTGGGGTTTGCTAGTGGGGGAGTGGGCTAGAACAGTGGCTCTTGTGAGATGATTCTCAAAGCTCCCCCAGCTCAGACCAGCCTCTGGCCAAGGCTGAGATAATCAGTGAGAGTAGCTGTGCCTCTGTGATAATGTATTTAAGGAGAACTTGAGAGGAGCAGCAGTTGTGATGGGACACCTATGCAAACATTGAGGTCAGTGGAGGAAAGGAGGAGGGGGGAAGGTGTGCTGGAGCAGAGACTACCCTGCAGCCTGTGGTGAGAGGGCAGGCCATGCCCCTGTAACCCATGGAGGTCACCAGTGGAGCAGATGCTGACCTGCAGTCTGTGGAGGACCCCATGTCAGAGCAGGTGAGTGCGCCTGAAGGAGGCTGGGACTTGGAGGGCAGCCTGTGCTGGAACTATTCGTCACTGGGAGGACTGCAACACACAAGAGGGACCCATGCTGGAGCAGTTTGGGAAGAGCTGCAGCCCATGGAAAGGAGTAGTGTCAAAGAAAGTTCATGGAGGACTGTCTCCTGTGGGAGGGACCCTGTACTGGAGCAGGCAAAGAGTGTGAGGAGTCCTTCTGAGGAGGAAGGAGTGGCAGAGACAGCAGGTGGTGAACTGATTGCAACCCCCATGCCCTGCCCCCTGTGCCATTTGCAGGGAGGAGGGAAAAGAAATCTGGAGCAAAACTGAGCCCAAGAAGAAGGCAGGGATTCAAGGAAGGTAGGGTTTTTAAAGATGTGGTTGTATTTCTCACTCTCCTACTCTTCTTGATTGGTAAATTAAGTGGTGGTGGTGGAGGTGTTCAAATTAAATGGAAGTTCCTGTTTTCTACCCATAAGGTGTCTGTCTTTTGCCTGTGATCATAATGGATGAGTCATCCCTCCTTATCTTTTTGTCCATTCCCAAGCCTTTTATTTTAATATTTTCTCTTCCCAGTTCCCGAGGGGGAAGGAGTGAGCTGCATGGTGGTCAATTGCCCTCTGGGCTTAAACCAGGACATATTGTAAGCAGATACTCGTGAGTCTGACTGTGTGGCCTCTCCTGAAACACCAAATAGAAAATACCAGGTGAAAGGTAAGAAAATGTGGTTTTAAGCACTGCAAGTACCAACTCAGACTGTAGGCTAGTTCACACCTTAATAGGAAATAATATTCTGAATATATGCACTATGCACAGGGTTCCAAAGTGTCTAAAAGAGCGTACTGAGTGACCCATCTATTGCACAGATAGTCACGGACAGAGCATTTTTAAAAAAACTAATTTATTAAAATCTTTTCCTTAAGGATATGTTTATGTGTGTAATCAGATTTCCTGAATGGGATGATCAGTCATTGTCCAGAAGGTGACAGGAATCTTTATTACAACCAAACCTTGTACTGACAATTTCAGGTATATCAAATGAGATTCTTTGAACCATTCCAGTGAATTCTTATGATTCAGCTGGGCCTTGGTCCTAGGTGACAACTTCATCATATGCATGAACCATTGCTATTGATTATCTTGAATTCTGTATAAAAAGTGTCCCATCTTAACTAAATACAAAATACTGTCTTGTGTGATCATTTCTGCATCTTTAGGAACAGTTGCTACTGACAATTTAAAATAATCTATATAGAGTTTTGTCAATTCTACGATTGCCTGGGGGTGTCTTTGGGACTTTCAGTTTCTCCACCCAGTGAGTTAATCAGCACATCTAAAGCACAAAAATAGTGTATAGTAATTGGATTAGGCACAACAGGAGCTGCCTGGGCAAAGTGACTGTCCAATACTCCTACATGGAGAGTTCCTGCAAGGGTTAGTCAAATGTTTTGTTGTGGAGTTCAGTCAATCACCTCTTTCAAATCAGTTTTTGTATCAAATAAGCTCTTTGAACCATTTGTCTCCACTGTACAGGGACTAGCTGAGGTGTTCCTGGGCCACCCAGGCAAATAATGCCTAAATGTGCTGGGTATGCGCATGGGCACAGCCCTTACACCCAGCTACACTGCAACAGGAACTGGAACTTTCTACCTATATCACAATTTTAACTTAAGTTCCATGGATTTGTCACAATTAACAGAATTTCAGGGAAAAGTCAGGGTCCTTCATTGCAGTTATTGCATTTTGACTCTTTCAAAAAACTCAAATCATGACAGGTAAATTTACCAGTGTTCCATCTGTCAAGGACTATACTCTCGTCACTGAAAATGTATAGTTATTTTAATATTGATTTTAACTGGTGCCTAGAACACATGCAACGTCTGTAATACTAATGACTACTTAACCATTAACATTGTAATTCAAGGTATTTCCTAACCATGTTCATGATTCAATGCAGATGGCATTATGGATCACAATAAAAAGGCCACCTACTGCTCCTGTGTCTTCCTGTCTGGTGAAAGGTTATAGCCAAGCATACCCAAATGTAGCTGCATACCTCTCACTTCCATAGGAGTTTCCTTTCATCATGAAGATGTAAATAGAATTGGCACATCCAGATTTTTATAGCCCTAATTCAGATTAAGTGTAAATTTAAAAGCGTTCAGTGACACACCTACTTTCATTTCAACCCCCCAAAAAAAACATAGTACCTTAAATCTAAGGATGTCTATTTGTTTACGATTATGAGAGATTCCAGCTGTATTTCTGTAAAAAGACATTTTATGAAAAGAATTGGAAATAGTTTCTCGTTATGTTTAAATATTAATAAATACTCTGTGAGGTGTTGTAACAATAAATGCATGTTTGATCTTTGAAAGTTTTAGGGATTACAGTTGTTCATTTCTTGATTTTTAAATTGTTCCATCAGGCTCATTTTAATTGTTTCTGCTGCAGCAGTCACTGAGTATCAAATTCAGAAATAGTATACTGATTCAGTTGTCCTCTGAAGGATTAATTTGTTAAATTTGGACATGAAATCTAGTTCTTTAACTGTGAAAGAATGACATTTTAATCCTGAAAATCTCAAACCATTTAACTATGAAGTAGCTACTGATGTCTTTCTAGTATACAGTCTCAGACATTATCTTGTCTGTTTTAAAGACAAAGATTTTAACAAAGTTATCTAGTAGCAAGTGCAACAAAGTTCATAGTAGCATTCAAGGTACAACAAAAATAAGCTATTTTACCTGTTAGGCAGAAGTACAATGTTATTTGGATGTTGAAATTCTACTATATTGAAGAAAGAGGAAAGATTTTTCTTGGATGTAGTTTTAAAACATTCTGCTGTTTTTCAGAGGGCCCATAGGTTTGTTATGTCACAGGCATTCCCAAGAGAGATACATTGGCATAGGCATAGGCAAGGTAGTCAAAGGGCAAGAAACTGTAATTTATTTCTTGTCTGTCTGAGTTTACCTTCACACATGAAATGTTGCTCTCACTGAAGTCAATAACAAAATCTTTGTAAAGAATGCATGCGTTGGTGTGTCTTTGTGCGTGTGCTTGTGTATGTGTGTATATAATTGTGTACGCACACCAGTAGCAAAAGCTATGATGAAATAATTTTACCCATTTTACCAAATAGGAGGTATGATGTCATGATTTATGCCCATATAGTCAGTGCTAAGTGAGTATGTGGCTGCGTTTCAAGTTTTGTAGGCCAGCACAAAGCATGTGTGCAGTTTATACATAATGTAGATTATGTGTGTATGAATAGTGCAATTACAGGCCAAATCTGTTATATTTATGTGTGTGTGGAGGGCTAACATGTTTCAAAGTTATCACAGAGTGCTGTCATAAGAAACAGAAATGGTCAGCATGCTGCCAAGAGCCTGTTCTGAGTGCTTCATCTATAAAAGCAGTCGTGTACCTTTTTACAACTGATAGTGATCATAGTATTTCTTTGCAATAGTGATAACAGAAGTGAAGCAATGGAAAACTATGTTTGATCTTCAAAGAACTTGCCTTTATTTAGACACCTAATTTCATTTAACTTTTACAAGTAAGGACTGTGCCCATAGGTATTCAAGATGCTATGTGTAGAATTTATACTGCAGTGGGTCTGTTGGAAGCTTTTATCAATATATGAAGATAATAACATAAGAGGTCTGATTCTTATTTCAGCTATATACCAATCCACAGAGTTGACTCTGACTTCTGTGGGATTATTTACAATTTGTGTCAGTGTAAACACAAGAGAATCACCCTGCTTACAACCAAAGGTTACAGTCTTCTGGCTCTTGGGTGACACTTTATTTCTAGAGGGCACAGCATAAGCAATCTGTGGTCAAAGAAGGTCTTGAAGCATCCATATTTTTCCTGGGAGAACTGGGAGGGCAAAAGAAGATGGTTATGAAGATCAAGCCACTAATGGCAAAGGAAAGAGGTCTAAGCACAGGAAGGAGATTTAGAAGGACTGCCAAGCAAAAGCAATTGAACTCAGGGAAGTGTGCTTAGAAAGAATTCTTCATCTTATCAACTTTGCTGTTTAACTCCACAAAGTTTCTATGACAAGAGTAAAGGAATTATATTTGAGAAAAAGATGTCAAAAAGAACAAATTAAACCATCCAACAGAAAAAGAAAAAAAAAAAAAAAGAAAAAAAAAGAAAGACTGAAAGAAGAAAAGGAATAAACCAAAATGGTTAAGGAAGTAGAGTCAGATTTTGTTTTTTCTGCCAAAATCAGCATGTCTTCTCATTCAGGTTTGGAGTGCTGTCTAGAGAGGAGTTGAGTAAAGGTGACAGAAGGTCTCGTGCTATGTGTCAGGCAAACATTTCTTTCATTTATATCTAACAAAATTATTTTGCTTTAAAAAGTGGGCACTGCAGATGACATCTACAGGTGTATTTATAGTCCAACACATCGCCAATTATTTAATTTACATTTCCATAGTAACAATTAGCAGAATCCAGGCAAAGAAAATATGCGCAGTCTTTGCTCAACAATTACACTGCCACATACCCAGCATTGTTCAGTTGTATGCAGCAGTTTAAAAATACACAGCCGTGGGGCTTTTTCCTACTGTTACTGCATTCTGTCAAGGTAGCACCTGGATTTCCTGGCTATAAAATATACAAAGCCACAGGAAAAAGCTATTCTCCAATCCAGAGAACCAGCAGTCCAGATTTTAAGATGCAAAAGGCATGCAGGTATATAAGGGGTGAGGACTTCAGGGAGGGGCTAAGGTGACAATAACCCTGGGTTTCCTTGTGTACATATAAAGTGGTTGCATAAGCCACAGATGACACCCATCATCCCCCAAGCCACATGCCAGTGACCTGGCAGCACTGTGGTAAGAAAAGCTGTGAGCTAGGGATTTAGAATGTTGAGACCATGACGAATGGTGGCATAGAATTTATTTCTCATAAACTTACATTCATGTTGAAGTTGTGGAATACTACTGAGAATAAGGACCACTATCACAAAGCAACGTAACTCTATCCGTTTACAATGCTAGGAAAAATGTCATTGGTCTTGTTTTCACAGGAAGCGCAGACCAAATAGACAGGGGTACTACAGGAGTGGTCAGAGTAATAAAATTACTTTCAATAAGATATTGGCAAGATTTTAAAAGGGATCTCTGGAGCTTTATTTCTGCTAACTGCTGTGGTGAAGACTGCATTGAGGTCATGCTGAAGTCAAGGGTGAAAAATGGTGACTTTTTTAAGCCGGAAAGTGTCTCTGCAAACAAGTTCCTCTTTTCACCATCAACTGTCATTTTCCCCTCACTGACCATGAAAAGAAGTGGTTGCCTCAGGTAATTATGTGTACAGGAAGAAATTCTCACTGCTTTCTCAATATCACCAATAACACATTTAAGTGATTTACTGTACCTTATAATTGGTTTTCTGAAAATATGAATATTTTACTGCCACTGTGGCAACTCTCCACAGCATCTATAATAGTGACATTCTGCAGGACATGATTTATGAGTTTTATTTTTTGCTCTGTCTAGAAGCAAGAAGGTTAGAAGTTTTAAAATTATTTTCTTTTTGAGAACATGAAAAAAGATCATAAAGCTGCATCTGATCAATGTGTGAGAGCTTTTCTTGAGGGGCTGATCAACCAAAATAACCCAACAAATGTTAGAAACAAGATAGAGGAAGCCCATCATGCATAAAGTAATGCCATCTTAGTATCATACACTTCTTTATAGCTAATTTGGGGAGGAAGAATTAGCCTATCTCTGAGCACATGATGTGGAACAGGAAAGCAGAAAAGAATGTCCATGAATGTTGAAGCCTGCTTTACGCTAGTGGGTGCCTTTGAAATCCCTTAAAAATATATGTGTGGCAAAATACTATAAAAGCAAAGTGAGAATCTTGGTATTGTGTGCAAAAGTAAAAGAAAGTGAGCTTGGTAAAGTATATTGGAACGGGGATGATGCCAAACACCAAGTTTGACACTTGCCCTGGAGAGCTTGTAATCTTGAGAACATATTTTGTTATCCATTTCTCCTTGCTTACAAGCAAGAAAAAATAGATCATGATAAAATAAACCCTTGCTGTTGCACACTCTCTGTGCTGTTTTAAAGAATCTAGTTTCTAGATCACGTTAGGAGAGTTCTTAAATGGAAACAATAATAATATGAGTAATTTCAGGTTCCTTGGCTCCCAATGCAATTCACAATCCTGAGTGAGGCACCCATGCTCTCTTATATAATGCAAGGAGAAGGCTTTAAGCCTAGAAAAGGGTTTTACTAAAGCAAAAATACAAAGGAAAGTATAAGTGTTTGCATCCTGCCTATGACAGGCAGTTAACTTCTCTGAGCCAGAGGTGAGCACCTCTTTCATAACAAGGAACTGAGCTTACTTATTTTCAGCATTCAAAGTGAAATTTTTATTCCACAACTGGAAGAGCAAGTCCTAATGTTCTTTTAACCACTAGACTGGTAGCTAGGGTACTTATGAAGACGTAAGAGACTTAAGTCCTGGCCTTAGGGATTTGTTTTAATAACAACAAGAGATGGTTCTGAATTGGCTTTACCACTGCGTCCCATGGAAATCTGAATTTGCATTTGTTAATTATTTATAAGCTAGCTCATAGTCATATATTCCTCTTCTACTATATACCAGACAGTCTGATAAGAATAGTCTGTAAAGCTTTAGAACATTTGAAGGAAAAGACAGAGAGGCTGATGGAAAATAGACCAAAAAAAAAAAGCAATAGGGGTTAATATATGACAGGTCATGCCAGATCAACCTAATCTTTGTCTTTGTTGACATAGCAAGCATTACAGGCAAAGAGAGCAAAACCTTAAAGGATAAATTCACCTGCCCCTAAATATAGTTTGCTGGGGATGATAGAACACAGTACAAGAGCTGTAAAGCAGGGAAAAATGGGCTAACAGGGAGACTGCTAAAAAGAGAACAGTGTTGCTGGAAGAAGGTAGCTAGTGCAATTCCTCAAGGATAGGTCTTGAGGCCAATTATGTGTAATGTTTTTATTGGTGACCTTGGCACAAAGAGTACCTGTGTGCTGATGAAATCTGCTGATGACACAAAGCTGGGAGCAGCAATCAATACAGAGGAGCATCGAAATATCATACAAGAGGAGCTGGATGACCTTGAAGACTGGAGCAATAGGAACAGGAGGATAACATGCAGTACCAAGTGCAAGGTCATGCACCCAGGGACTAAGAAGAAGAATGACTGCCATAAACTGGGAATGCAACATGTGCAAATGAGAAAGGGCAATTTTGCGAGTATAAGTCAATCACAGAATGCCTGTGAACCACTTAAAGGATGATTATCAAAAAAATGCATGCAAAGTATTTCCAGTGATTCTAGAAATGGACAAAAACATTACTCAAATGGTCAAAAAAGACATTTTTTAGAGTATATTCAAGTATGTGCTTGAATATCTCCCTAAAAAATTAAAACTGAATAGGTACTGCTATGAAAGAGGAATCTCAAGATATGGATATGTGAATGAGTTACTGCAAATTTGAGAAGGATGCAGGTTTGCTAGGTATCATGAAGTAGTCTCTAGTAAGTGTTTGCCTGCCTGCACTTATTTCATGGTAAATTCAAGGTAGTTTTTCTTCATTCTCACTGAAAGAGAACTGTCTTTGAACTTAGCAAGGAGAAATATTATGGCAACTTCCATGAGGTGGCTAATGAGATACATAAAGCCATGAGTTCTTGTTCAAGTAATCTTACCCTACTTTGCCTAATCTGGCCAAGCAAAAGGTGAAAAGAGACGGGACTGTGTCTGTAAATGTGCAATGGAAGTAGACACCAGAAGTGAAGAAGAGTTCTTTGAGTTAAAGAACAAAGTAGCCTCAAGACTGAGTAGTCTTTAATTGGCTATTTTTTGGATTAAAATTATCTAATAGTTTCTGATCACGAGGGGTGGGTGGTCAGAAGTCTTCCAATAAGCATATTGGGGTCAAGAAGTATAACTGCTTTTAGAGCTATAACTCAAACATATTTTCTTCATGTCTGTTGACTGTGTTTGCAGTTGCTGTTAGCAAGGTGTTTCATGTGTGGAAAAGGTCTAAGATGGATATTTAGGTTGTGAGAGTGTCTCAGGGCAGGAGACAGTTTTCTGGGAAGCATTCCTTTTCTGCTTTTTAGTACTTGATAATGACAAATAAAGTCTCAGTGCAATGCACTTCGATGTTGCTTGTCTATTATTCTAATCCTGTTCCTGAACATCTTACAGTGTTTCTGAGCTACATTGTAATGAAAAGAATATCTGACTTGAGCCTATTTTAACAAAAATAGAACCCCTATCTATTAATAACACAGTAAGTAAATGAGCAGTGAGTGTATGACTCTGAGTACAGATGAATTTCAGTGTTCGTTTACATGCTAGTGTGTTTTTTGCATTTATATTTTTCATCTGACTTAAAAAATAATAATTATGCCATATTGAAATGAGAGAAACTGTTAAGATGGTGACTGATTAGACTGACATTTATACAATGTCAGTATACAATTTATACACAACTACAAATGATATGAAAATAAATATATTTAATAACTCCATAAATTATTTAAAAGAATGACCAAATGCATTTGGGTAGCCTGGAGATGATATAAAAATGGGAATTCCCATAAATACAGAAGAAAAACAGGTACTCACATTCAGTGTTAAGGGTTTCTGCCCTGTAAGGTAGAATAATAAGAAAACTTGGCAAAGACCAAAAAAGATACATTCCTAGCAACCATATGTGTTAATACATCTGGAGAAACCGTTATCTACTGGAACAATCTACACACATCATGTTTCCATGGATACAGAAAGACTGTAAATATCCTTAAGGCATATATTTTTGACTCTTTAATTGAGACCTCAACTTGGGAAAGCATAGCTTTATGCACATAGCCAGACTATTAGAGGGAGAAAATGGAGGTAGAGAATAGATGATGTTCTCACAAAATGAACAGAGGCTACTGGCCATCTCACTGTAACCAAATGGGACTGTTTAATTGCAAAGAAAGACTCAAATCCCTCAGCAGAATGTGTGGACCAAGAACCGAGAAGAAATGTCTACTATTTATTGGTGGGAGTCTTGACAGAACATGAGCAAGTTGCACGAATCTCAGCATACTGTTCCGTTTCTCCTGGCTGCCTTGCCTGTGAAGAACAGGAACATAAGTTACTTCATGGTTCATTTTCCAGTCTTCGCTGGTTGACTCATAAAATTAATAAATAGTATTCTATTCTTTTTCTCAATTTTGAATCTGTTTATCTGGGAGAAGAGCTGACCATTACACTGAATTTATGACTTGTGAGCAGTTTTGGTATTTTGAAGTTTGTTTTCATGAAACATCAAAAATATTTTCAGTATTTCCTGTGGTGCGGAGTTTCAAAAAACTTAACTTGTAAATTTTAATTAGTTTAATGAAAATGTCTGAAAAATATTCTCTCTTTCTACATGTTTTTATTATATTTTGATAGAGTTATATAATATTAAGGGAGATGTGGATTAATAGAGATATAAAACCTCTTCCATTCCTTTCAAGTTCAAGCTGTTTCTCTCCTATTTCTTTTCTGATGAAATAGTTTTATAGCACAGATTCCATCAAATCCATTTTGATGAACATTTTGACCAGCTACAGGTAGTAATAACAGTTTGGAGAAAAATGATGACAGATAACCTGTTGATAAGAAATTTAGCTTACCTGTTTTAGAAATTAATTTTCAAGAGCACAGCTGATAGATTTCTTTTCAAATAAATCAAGAGCTGTCAACAACAGAAATGAGGCAAAAAATTGAAGTTACATATTTTACTTTTTTTTTTCTTAAATTTTGTTCACATATTTCTGTCTAATCCTTGTAGTCTAAAACTTAATACCTACACTGATGGGAGTATTACTAAAATAAGGTCAATACCACACAGTTTATGACCAGTACATTTTTAGATAACAGACATTAATCTGGCAAATCAGTAATGCAAACAACTTTATTACTAGAAAAATGCTGTATGACCAGCAGTTCTTGGCACTACTGAAAATCATGCAATATAATTCTTTACTTGCTTTTAAAAATTAGATACTGGCCAGGTGGTATGATGTTTTTGCTATCAAAGTTTAAGTATTGCTCCTGTATCTACATGTTATATAAACCCACAAAACTAACGTGAAATATATTTTCCTAGAGGAAAAGGTAGGCTGTGCCTCATAGAAGAGTTTGATTCAATAACATTTTTCCGATACTGACCTTTATTAGATAATTCTAGTGCTTTTTAAAGCAAAATTGCCCTTCTTTGCAAAGTGGGTTTCTGAGTAAAGTGAGGTCACAAAATCTGCTATAAATCACTCGGGCCTAAACAAAATTTGACACTGTTTAAATTGAATTGACTCGTATACCACAGAATAATTAAGAAGAAAAACCATAGATGATATGTTAATTCTATTAGTTACTGAGCAACAATGGTTGTGAACTTCTGAAGTTGTCTTATCTTGATAATTAAAAGAAGGGTGTGTTTTTAACCATGAGAAGACATTTGGGGACCGACATTTTAGTAGAGCATGTAGTGATAGGACAAAGGATAATGGTTTTGAACTAAAGGAGGGTAGATTCAGCCTAGATATAAGGAACAATTTTTTTACAATAGGGTGGTGAAACACTGGAACAGGTTGCCCAGAGAGGTGGTAGATGCCCCCTCCCTGGAAACATTCAAGGTCAGGTTGGACTGGGCTATGAGCAACGTGATCTAGTTGAGGATGTCCCTGACCATTGCAGAAGAGTACGACTAGATGACCTTAAAGGGCCCTTCCAACCTAAACCATTCTATGACTCTATGATTTATTTCTGTTCATAAGCCCATGAATTAATTTGTAGATTTAAATTGTATTAATCATCATGACAGAATAAGAAAAGACTTCTTTTTTTTTTTTTTAGATTTTCTAAAATTGCAGAATTGTAATTGGCCTATCACTAGAATTTAAAATATTAATTTTCTACCTGCAGTGAATCTGATGTGGTCAGTCCCTGGCATGCTGGGACTGCTAAACCCTGCCAGAAACTCTCTGGGAGAGAATGGGCTGGCACAGGCACAGCCATTCCCGAAACTGCTGTGCCAGCTCTGTGGCATGGGCATTGGCAACGCTCAGTGCGATAGCACTGGTGTAACCTCAGTTCCCCATCTGCCAGTTTTCAACTGAATTACATAGCTGCAGCTGTCCCTGCGTTGTAGGCAGGATAAATGATCTCTTAAAATCCCTTTCTGGCTCCATAGTACATGCAAAAACCTTATCAAGATATAACATTGAGAACTGCTTACTTCACAAAGATCTTTATTAAGACAAATTGAATTAACTAAATCTGGCACTCCAATTTTCAAGAATTTGAGTCCTGGAAAACACTTTCTTGAATGTTCATTCATGATGATTTTGTTTCTTATCACTACACATAAAACAGTCTGAACCTGTAAGAAATGACCCAGGCTTCCTATTTGCCACATATTGCTCCTCGTTTTTCCTCTTGAAAATTACTTATTCCACACCTCGAGAATCACAAAACTAGGACAATCAGATATTTGCATCAAATACACAAAATTACACAGGGTTTCAAGTTTCCACTGTAAGTCAGTTGGGGATAATTTTGTTTGGGGGACTGACGACTACCCTAAAATTCAAAACTGGTAATTAGGGGATTTTAGAAAAAAAGCGGTGACTCTTACCATTATGCCAATGTCACTGGCATGAAAAGCGCTAAGCCATGGATCCCAGGGAAGGAAAGAGCAGGTCCCCCAGGAAATTTTATCATTCTGGTCACAAGCTCATTTCAATGTGCTTTGCATACTCCAAGATCTCCTATGCAGAGTCAGGCTCTAGCCAGCAAGCGGGGGACCTTAGCTTTTACACTGATGGCAGCTGTACCAAAAATGTCCTTCCTTGCATTTTAAGAAATACTTAGCAGTTTTGTACTCCTGTTTGTGAGGTTGACAGGCATTTCAATTTTATTATGAAATTGATACAAAAAATGGTCTTTTTGACCAGAAAATTAAGACTGGCAGTATCTGATCAGTCACAGCTCTCTGAAGCACAGCTGTTTCCTGCTGTTTGACCCAAATGGGAGGATTTGTTTTAACATCTGAAAGCCAACCCAAAGGATAGAAAGTGTCAGGAAAGGGGCATTTTCCTCGTTGAGGACACAAATCACCACTCATAGTGATTCTTAAAGAGTGAAGAATTCTATTTTAAAAATTTAAAATAATATTTTTAATGTGAATATACATGTGAAGTTTAAAAATACTTTGAAAAATGTTTCTTCTTATGAAGTAGTTAAGTTCTGGAAAGTTATCACTGTAGTTCTTTCTTTAATATGAATGTTGACCAACCAGCTTTAACCAACAAACCAAAAAATCGTTTTAATTCAAGTTCATGAGTCAGATTAATATTGCAAGGGACCTGAATGCCCTCCCCTTCCAGGAGTTTACCTGGATGGTGGCTTCCCCAGATCCCTGTCTCCAGGCCTCCTCTTGACTTCACTTGCTGACTTGAGGCTACAGCTCCTCGCTGAGATCCTGCCCTGCCCTGGTGCTCAACCCTGGCTGCTGCAGGGAGCCTGACCCTGAAGCTGCATCAAACCGTGTCCCCATGGCTCCCCACAGATCCAGTTTGACCTCCAAACCCTCCAGGATGCTGTGGTCAATGTGTAGGTACAGATTCCAACAAATACTAGCTCATATTAAAAAGATGGTTGAATAAGTACTCATTCAGAATACCTGCTGCTTGATGCAAGGAAATTAAGTGTTTCTCTAATGTGGTCAGATCCAATAGAGTGGAACACTTGAAAAGGAAATTTTCTTATCCCTCATAAATTATGTATAATTTAAAGTTCTTGTGTAGATTAAATTATAATGCTTTCATGAAGGAAAATTTTAAAGACAAATAAAAAAGGTTAAAAGATTGTATTCAAGTTTACTCCATAAGTGTCTGCTTCCAGCCCTGTTTCAATTTTGTGAGTTCATATCACTTTTCTGATTCAAATTAAGCACACTAGGGTTTACATTTAATTTATGTTTATGTGGAACATGATCATTAAAACTCCAAGCTACAGCTTCTACTGCAGACCTGTAATGAGCAACTGCATCTATTATTTTTAGAACTCGATCCTAAGCTAGATTTGATTGAAATTCACATGTCTGCAGGTGCTTATAAACATATCTAAACAGGTATGAAAGACCAACAGCAAGATGTGGCATAAACAGTTCACAGCCTTTATTCCATGTCTCTGCTAAAACAAGAATTTTGCCTCCTAGGTACAGAATTCCCATGGAAATCAATCTCTGGGTCCAGTAAAAATGACTTCTCTCTGCTGAATACAGCACTGTTTAGCTGAATACAGCTAAAAATGTGTCAGGGTTGATTCCCTTCTATTTTAAGGCTCCTCTAAGTAGAACCTTTTGAAGACTTACCAGGACAGTGAGTATAACTGAATTTTGCAGTTTAAAAGATGACAAAAAAAGGCTAGATCAGGCTTGGGTTTCTCCTCTTACTGGAAGGGGAAGGCAAGACACAATGGGGCAAGTGCTGGAAGAAGGACACTGAAAAAACAGAGCTGCTGATCAGTTTGCTTTAGAGAAAGGCAGATCATCAGCCATCATCACCACAGCCCACACACTGCCTGCTCTTTCAGCAGCAGCAGCCAAAGACTTACCAGAGGTCTTCCACAAAGGAGGCAGCAGGAAAATCTGCAAAAGCTGTTGTCCTAAGTACCCGTGAAAAATAGCACAACTCCTTAATATTTAAGAGTGTTGTGATTAAGGAAACTCAGCTTTACCACTTGTTTTTAGATATGTGTTAGTTCCAATTATTATGCCAAGTTCTATTAAGTCCATAAAGGACGATGCTTCCAGGAGCTGCATTTTTCTCCTGGCAAATAAATAACTGGCTGATGTTATAACATACATCTTTTCACTTTAGAAATACCCAGTTCAGTCTCAGTACTCCTCATAGTCTTATAAATCATGGCACCTCTGTGCTCCATCTTATTGTTAGTCAAAACACCCAACTTAATCACAGCATTCTTTAAGTATTTGCTCCTAAATTTTCAAAACAGGGAATGTAATACAGCCTGCAGCACATTTCATAGCTATCTAGTCCAGTAGGAGGATTTATGGGGACTTTATGTGGTGATGGCATTAAACACAACTATTCAAGCTTGTCTGTGAGCTAGGGAGCTGAGAGGAATTACTGAGATCCACCATGAAAAAGAGAGAGAATGAAGATTAACACTGGATTCAATACAAAGAATGACTCTCTCTTCTATACTCTGGAAGATCATAGAGGAATGTGGATTTAACAGCTTGATTCTGATGAAACTTAATAGGCATTGCATTCTGTAAATGTCTACATATTGCTTGAAAATGTAGTCTTGGATATTTTAGATGTTCATCATATTCCAGATGTAGTATTAGTAGTGGTATATCTGTATGTCTGAGAATAAGAGCTGTTTGAGCAACTAGAAAATATCAGAATAGATAATTATTCGTTGAAAAAAAAAGCAAAAATCTGCAATGAATGTTATTTATATGATATTGTTTAGCCATTTATAGAGCTGGCTTAATAAAGGACTGTGAATAAGTGATGCAAAAATTGCCAAAATTTACAATGACTTCTTTATAAAAGATATTTTCCCTAGCTCTAAATAGAATTTGGATCTAAATCATTACCACAGAATGCAACATGAATACTGAAGATGAAGGGCTCATTTATATCCAGTGCCCTGATTTTATCACTTGAATATTCTAGATAAAGGACAGAATATACTAAAGAAGCAGGTGGTAAGTACCTAAGGAGGAGTTTAAGATACACTTTATATATTTATGTTTCTGACTAATCCTTGCTCCACTACAGTCACCTCTCTGTCTCCACAGGCACTATAATTTTAGTTTTATTGTCTCCCAGGAACTACAGTTAAATTTCTGAACATGCCCAGAGCTGCCCTTATCTTTTTGAAAGAAAACCTTTCATTGCCTAGCAAAAAAAATGGAAAATGGGGCCTTCTACTAGACTTCCAAATGGACTCTGCCAGCCATTCTCAGTATAATCAATGGATTAACATATATGTAAGTCCAAGTGCATACAAAAGAAAAAGAATTATGGTGCTGGATATCTTTTATGTAATTAATTCAGGATGCTATATGACAAACTTTCAGGCTTCAGTGTCCTTGCAGGTCCCAGGACTTTTAATGCATTTTGTTCAAAGAACTGTGTTACTGATGCTTGCAGAACTACTGCTGTGCTGCCTAACACTGTGCCTGAATCTTGTTTGTGGGCTGACACATAGACACTAATAGCAACTCTTCCCCATGTTAACTAGTTCTGACTGTGCTGCAGTCCCTCAGACTAATGATGAAAGTGCTTAGTTGAGACCAAAAACCAAAAGATATCTGAGAGTCACAGTGTGGTATTTCATATCCTTACTCATCTTAATTTTGCTCTGAGATTGTTAGCTTTTCTATTCCAAGAGGATGTGTAATAATTAAGCTATCAATTATTAGTAATTCCAGAATGGTACTTTCTCATCCTCTCTTAACTGTAGCTCTTCCAGATTAATAATATTAATCAGAGAGGAACCTGAATTTGGTTGTCCCACAGCCCTGGGGGGACCGTAACCTGATTATTACACTCGGATTCAGCTATCTGTGACCAAGAATACAAAGTCCAGCTCTGATATTGTCCATATGCATAACCTTGGCTCAGACTTCTCAGGGAAATGTGAAGTGGGAAAGAGGCATAAGAAAGGCCATGGAGTCATGCCATGTAAGACAAAAAGGGCAAAACTGCAAAGTGGTGTGAAATTGTTGAGACTGGGCTCATTAGCAGTTTGAGGGTTCAGAAGGAAAACCCCCTGAATTTGGAAGATGACAAGCCAGTAACATGAAGGATCTGCTCTCGGGACCAAGGGAAGTCAGGGAAGTCGTTTAACTAATGCTTACCTGTCCAGCAAAGATATTTTATCGGGGTGGTGAGATCATAAATCTTAGATATTTTTTGTGTGTATTGACCAATAAATAACTGGTTTATATTTGAACTCATGCCTAACTTACTTTAAAGTCTTTTGTATGTGAAAAAAGACACTTGAATGAAGAGATGTAAAGAGATTAGTTTAGTGCCCTAAGTCAATCAGCTTCTCGAACTTCCCTTCTACCTTAGCTCTGACAATAGCCCCATGAACATGTTACCATTGTATGAAGTGAAGCATAACTAAATAGAAAGATTTGAGCTTGTATCTCTACTTTGATTCAGGAAGGAGATTTGAAATCCACTCCCAGGGAAGCGTACAAAATGGCTCAAAGCTCAAACGACTGTTTTGCAGTCTCTTGTGGACATTTTTGCAAGAGGAGAATCAGTTGCACAGGATCCCAGCTGGAGGAGGATGTGGAGAGAGTCAGTCAGGCACGGTAGCCAAGCATCTCACTCCTTAAGCATAGATAGCTCCTTACTCATACGACTTTGAGGACCTTTTTTCCATCCTTGGTGCCGGCACTCCGAACGATCTTTGAGTTTCTTTCTCTGATCCAATGAACTGTTTCTATGTGTGACTTGCCTTAAGCATTCAAGGAATAGTTGTACATTTAAGTTATCTAGACCATTAGGATCTTTATTAGATGAAGACTGCCATAAAATGTAATTATTAAATTAAGGTATAACTTGACCCCAGGGTCCTGTAAACCTATCTGAGTTTAAATGTTTTCTCAGTAGTTAACCTTTGCTTTAAAGACATTTAGTTTGCATCTCTTAACTTAAATACTGTTAAATACAAGATTTCTTTTCTTGTATTAAGGCACATTCACTGGTCTGAATCACTGTATTTCTTATTTCAACAATGAACTGGATTCAACAGCCAACTTGCATTAAATCTTTAAAATAGGACTACATAATGAAAATGCTGTCAGACCCTTATCTGTAGTAACATTAGTGGGCACCACTTTAACCAGGAAAATGACTTTCAACTTATTTACTGAAAAATGACCAGGTGACCATTTTTAATTCCAGTTAAAATATGCAGTCATGCATGGGTATGAGGCTCAGATAGCCTTTTAATAAGTTTGTAATTTGGTTATCTCTCTGAGCAGACTTAAGAATTTATCTCAAATACAAAATTTATATTAATTTTTTTAATGTTGAAGAAGCTACTTGGAAGGACTTTTTTATTAGTTAGAGTTATAACTGTTAGGTTTATCTTGAGCACTTCTCCAGTTTTCATTATTGGATTTTAACATTATATAGCTAGGCTTCATCTATATTGTAACCTTTCATTATCACCACTACATTGATTTCTACAAGCCTTCAAGGCATAATGGACTTCTGTATACGAAGGAGGCATTTCTTTTCTCTGTATTAAAAAGTTGATCCATATGTGTTATTAAATCATTAAAAGACAACATTTATTTTCCTATTATTCTCAAAAGGAGAAAACAGATCACCGAGATGGAACTATAGAATTATCTCTACCTTTTTCTCAGAATTTGTCCATACAACTCTTATATATATGTTGTCATTGTATGCTCTCGTACAGAACATGGATCAAATCCTTATGTGGGGTTTGAAGAAAAAGAGCAGAGATGTCTTATATCTTCGTATATCATGACAGGACCTTAACAAACAAAGTCTGATTTTTCAGTCTTTATTTGATTAAAAAAAATTTCTTTTTTCCATTTCAAAACTGCAGGTGTATTAATGTGAGGGTGGTGAGACACTGGAACTGGTTGCCCAGAGAGGTTGTGGCTGCCCCCTCCCTGGCAGTGTTCAAGGCCAGGTTGGGCGGGACTTTGAGCAACCTGATCTAGTGGAAGGTGTCCCTGCCCATGGCAGGGGGGTTGGAACTAGATGATCTTTAAAGGTCCATTCCAACCCAAACCATTTAATGATTCTCTCATTAATAAACTGGAATCAGGATTACATATTAAATTGGTGTTAAATATTCTTCTAAAATTTCTTTTTAAACCATCATCAATTACCAAAGGAAAACAAACTGTCTTAAACCTACAGATGTCTTTATTTTGTGTACCATTTAATGTTTTTATATTAACTTCTGGTTAATAACCAAGTTTCCTTATTAAGGAACAATATTTTGGGTACATTGCAAAATACCTGATAATTGGGAAGCTGCTGCTAATAATTTGTATATAGAAATTGTATTTGTTTCCTTGTGAAAGAATATGGTGATATGGTCATTAATTATGTGATAAGTGATCCTATGGGAAAATTATATTTTATGTTTTTTTCTGTATTCCCCTCCCACTCCATTTTTCTTATGTGTCTGGATTGCACTTTAGCTCCTTCAAGTCATTCAGATTTTGTAAAAATAAAAAAAAGTATTCCTTTCTTCATATTTTTTGTTCAGCTGATATTTGTGAGACCTTAGATGAACACCCAAAACATATGTGATTGCTTTTCAGAAATCAAGAGTGGATCAAGATCACTTTCTAAGCATAACCTCAATGTCTTGGCCAAGGCTTGGATGCAAGCCAAGGAAGGAGTACCACATACTTGCCCTTTTCTGATACTTCTCCTCAAGCTACTGGTCGCTGTCAGAGACAGGAAATTGAGCAAAAAAAAGTCCTTGGACTGGATGTTTTCCAGAGATTTATCACTTGGCTGAATCTGGGTAAGTTTGATAAAATTTCATGTGAGGAGTATGAATTAACTCTTCTGACTCATGTCAGCTGCCACCTCAGAAGCACGAGGTCAGGAGAGGTTTACAGTAAGACTGCCAGGCTTCATGTAGGTAAAGCTGTATATTGCATCTGCTCTCACTATTAGAAATTACTACATCATTTCCCAGAAAAACTAATTGGCCACAGACATCACCCAGCATGAAAAATTTCCCAAGAAAAGATCTTCCTGTGCTCGCTCTTTCTTTGTGGTGCAGAGTGAGCAGAACAGTGCTAGCAGAAGCAGAGGATGCCACAGTCTCAGGCGGCTCACTGATTACTCACCCTTGTCAATACTGGAGTTGGTCTCCATTGATGATATCTTGATCATAGATGACAACATAGATAACACAAAATCTTTCTGAGTTCATGTGGCCATCTCAGAACAATTTCTGAGGCCCATAGGGTCAGGATGCATGCTTTGACATATCCCTGCCCCTTGTGGGCTGCATTAATTCACCATCCATGGGTCCTGGGCCAGATGAATTCAGAGGAGGTATTATGGATCTGAGCTTTTTCCTAAATGCAGAGAGTACCTCAGGACTAAGTACTGGACCATTTGGAATGCCATATCAGCTACTCCTTGTCTCCTGGAAAGAAAATACAGCTGTTGTATGGAGGCCTTGCATTGCTTGAGGCTCACATGACTTCAGTTTGGCCATCTTAGATTGGGAAAAATGTATTATTTTTGTACAAACAGGCTTGTATAACAAAAAGCACATAGCAATTTAAACTACACCAGCCTTTTATTTAATGAAAAACATGTATGACTCATGAAGAATGTTCACCATTTGAATACAAAAGATTCTCTTTTGTATTCAAAGCCAAACTGACTTTCTATTAGACTATTTTATTAGCAACATTTGACTCTTATGTGAGCTACTAAATTAAGAAAGGATTTTTCCCCCCTTAGGTTAATTACGTTTTCCATTTAAAATATCATGGTTTTATTATAATAAGGTTATGTTAATGTTCTGAAATTCAGATCAGTTAGTCCATGTCAAAAAATTAATATAAATAAAGCATACAAGCTTGCATCTATTTTCAAACAAAATATCAATCCATATGAATGTAAATAATCATCAGGAACCTGTACTCTAGAAATCATTTCAGTTTCACAGTTCAGAATTTCTGTGTGGGTTAATAGGTAATGTATGGGATTCATATGACACATGCATGTACAAGAAAAAGGGAGAGAGCGAGCAAGGTCTTTTCCCATTCATGTATTAATTCTAGTTCTAATGGCTTTAGTTTTTCAGATGAAAGCTGAGAACCTTTGAACTTATCATATGCACAATATTATTAATAAATGAACCATCAAAAGATGGTATTTCAGAGAACAGAGGTCAAATAAACAGTGCTAGAATGTTCAGTACAATTCAGTTTCATTTGTAGGTAAATTTGGATGTTTCACTTTGAATCTAGAACGTTTTCTGCAAGCATTTTAGATGTTGCTAATTTCTTACTAAATAGTAGTAGTGTTGAAACAAGGCTAGAATAACTAGCTCATCAGTGGTAAGCTATTTAGTGCATGCTGCCACATTTTACAAAACTGCATGTATATATAACACATATAATTTCAGGCATAGACATATAAATAGTTGTTTATCATTGGTGTCAATTCAATTTTTTGTCAAAATCAAACTTGACACAGATTATTCTGTATCACCATCACTAGAGAAAATAATTTGAAGATGCTAGCTTAAAGCATTAAAAAATCAATGGAAAAGTTGACAAATAATGAGATTAGTTTTAGAGTCACGACAGTTAAAATTGCTAAGCTTTTCTCTGAACTCCTGAGAACAAAAAGTTTGTGTTTTTCTAATGAAACCAGAGACTCTCATGTAATAACATAGCTCTGTGAACTGAAGTTTTGGGAAAGTGCCAAACATCTCGAGATCTACAAAAAGCCTTGTAGAGCTGAACACTGCCATCTATCTATCTATCTATCTATCTATCTATCTATCTATCTATCTATCTATCTATCTATCTATCTTTCTTTCTTTCTTTCTTTCTTTCTTTCTTTCTTTTTCTGGCTCTTCAGTGTCTGTGTGCTGGAGGTACTCTAAGCAGGCAATACAACTGTCCAATGTGCTCAGAAGTGTTGCTTTGCAGTCTAGACCAGTGTGTGGCAAATGATGTGATGAGGACTGCCTAAGCTTCAAAACTGAACTACAGTTCCAACCTAAAATATTAATCTAGATGTATCCTATGTCGTGGTGACTATTTAATCTTCTCTTGCCATTACTATAATGTACAATAACCACACTACAGTCAGACTGGAGATAATGCTGCTAATTAATAAAGCTACATATTAAATGGCTCTGGAATCTTACTATTTCTCTAAATTCTGGTCTTTAAACATCATACTTAAATGTACAACTACGTGAATAGTTGTATTTTTTTAAAATATTAGAATTGGCATGAGTAAGTTTTGTCTAGTGACAGGTTTCAAAATAATAATTAGTCATTTATGGGTGAGGCGTTAGAAGACTGCTAAACATTTCCTAAAGTTTAAGCTCTCTGAAGTCATCTCAGTCTCCTTTGACCTTTCTCCCCTTGGATCATGTTAATCCTTCCTTAGGAGGCACGTTGCTCATTATACCCACTGATTCCATTCTTTTCCTCTTGTCTCTCTAGATTTAGTAAAGCAGAGTCTGAGATACCACATATCCTGTTGCTGCCAAGCCAGACTTCATAGAATTTTCTTGCAGACAGAAATCTCATTGCCAACAACCTCTTATTTCTTCACAGATGGACTTACGTTACCAGTATCTAGATATTATGCTGACAGGTATATTGACTGTGCCCAGGACAGTGCAGTAGTAGTGCAGATGAACAGCAGGGCAAAAGTATTTCTGGACAGATGTAATAAGAATGTAAGAAAAATAAAATTGAAAAGGAAAACTCCTGTTTAAATTACAAAATAGTATTAACAAAATAGTATTCTGGCACAGTTCATGCTGAAGTAGTGCAGCCTGGGTCTTGCAGTTGTGTGATACGAGAAGCACACAGTGCAGTGGCCCTTGTGTCCACATCCAATTGCTCTTCCTGGGGAAGAGGGCAGAGCATGACGGTTCCAGAAGAGGACCATCAGAGAGCATAAATATTGTAACCTGATTGAATCCTCAAGAGATATGTGGGTATTTTAAGAGTTGGCCCCAGACTGCATGGAAACCATGAGTCATGAAAATGAGACCAATGGCTCCAGTTGTGGGTATTTATATAGGCTTTCAACCCAGAAAATCTGAATGTTTGTATTCTCAGAAGGAGAGGAAGACCTAGTGTGGTTCTTTTAGCAAAGAGAGAGAAAACAAAACGGAGGTGTGAATGGGTAGGCTAAAGAGAGGGCAGTGTTGGCTCCTTGGGAAAAACGAAGTGCCTCATTGCCTAGACTGAAGGACAACAGGGTGTTTTTTGTTGCTACTCATCACTGTGTGACTGTCTCATTCTTGTATTGAACTGCAAATTGACTGAATATGCAGCTCAGCACCAGAAACCTTGTGGAATTCACTCTCCTGACTGTCAGGAGACAAGATCTGTCTGTGATATTTCTGGCAGATCCAATATTACACTATGGCATGATTACAGCGTGCCAGTAGTATCCCGATGGTGTTATTTTCATGCAGTCACCCCAGAAGTATATACAGACAGGAATGACTTCCCAGAGCTGAGATGCTGAGAAAGGAACTGCCATTTCTCCATCTGTCTGCTCCTATCGTGTTACTTGAATTCCATCACCAAAGATCGGGCTGCCATGAGCTAGCACCGTGTCATGAATACCCTGCTGTAAATGTCATTGCACTGGTTCATGGCAAGATTCATTAAAGACAAACACGTATAGCGATAAGTACTTAACTTTTCTCTGTGCCTTGGAAAAAACTTCCTCCAGTATTTAAGCTTTTGAGCCTGTTTGTGCTTGCTTACCTTCAAAAGGATCTTCAACCTTTTCATATAAAGAGATATGGATGAGGCAGTAAGTTTGCAGGCAATAACGAGCTATCTGCAGACATTGTGGAATTCCTGTCATGTGCAGGCTAGTCACTGAGTTGTTCAAAACCTGATTGCCTGAGGAAAGGTACTTGCCTTTGCAGAGCTCTTCAGAATGTGAACTGATCTGCTTTAGCTTTGCAAAACCTTTCTGCTCTGCATTCTTAATCATATATGTAAATTGGCCAATTTTGCTCATAGCTGAGAAAGGTTCAAACAGGGGTTCAGCAATACTTCTGCAACAATGCTATCCTACTGATGTTGATCACCAAAATCTTGTCAAGACCATGGAGTGTTATTTAGATTGCAGATTCATGAAGAAGGAAACAGTTTTGATTATGAATCTGGGCATACTGGGCATAGCAGTCTCTTATTCAGTCATGGAGGAGTACAATAAACAGTGCAATGTGTATGACATGAATTATACATATTGAATTGAGGTCAGTAAAATTATAGTAGATTAAATTATAGGAGATTAAAACATGGGCTTTTTCCCCCTGGTATATCTGCACTCTGCATAAAGATACAATTGAGATAAACCATTCAGACATGGAGCTCTTAAAATTTTCTCTTTTTTAATATACTGAAGTTCTCTGAAAGAATGCAGGTAGTTGAACAGATATGAAGGGAACCTGGCATCTTGGTTTGTACACACTCAGATCTGAATCAAGGGAAAAGATAGCAGCACTACGAATCTGCCCATTAATTTACATTTAACTTGAAGATTTGATCCCCTAACTCTGGGTGCAATACTAACAAGTGATAGTGGTTGAGCTGGTAAAGTTGACATCTTTATGGTAAGATATGACTTCTCTAGAAGTTTTCTACCTCTTGTTTACCTCAGAAGAGCATAAAGAAAAGTGCAGGGCTGTATTGCTGACTTCACTCACTGTGTTATAGGTTGTAAGATAGCTCCTTGCTGCTGGATGGTCTTTGACACCCTCTCTGACCACTGCCACACCAGGTATAACCAAAGGAAAGGACAGGTGAGGTGAGGGACAGACAGATTATTTTTCTTCTACTGGCACATGTGCAAATGCAGGAGAAATCGTGAAAAAATGTGAATTGCTTTCCTGCCTGCATGGCTTCTGTTGTAAACAGCTATACAGATTAGGAAGAAAAACTCAGTCTAGCTCTCAGGTGCTTCGCTCTCTGCAAAGAATGTGTTAATCTGCTGTTATACAGATGTACCCTGTCTGGTCTGGATTCCACTGAAATTTATCTTTAATTAAGATTTGTATATAATGTGTCATAGTATCTTGTTATTTAGAAATTGCATCCAAAAACCCAAAATTTCTCTTGACAAGTTTATAATGTCTACACTTTTGACTTACTGGTCTCATTAGTAAGTTTGTGTATATGTAGATGCACACACACAATATACTTGTATTTGGTCTATAAACCATCATAATGTTGTAACATGAAGGCCAAGTTGTGAAACAAGTTTTGTGTGCCTTGCACCCGGATTTATCATAAGTTTGCTTGAGGTAAAGAAGGAAGTGAAATATTTTGTAATATCTGCTTGATTAACATTGTAATATAAACCCAATATAACTAACACAAACAGTACAGTTCTACAGCTGCTTGAAGGAATCAAATGTCTGGCACCCTCTCTGCAATCAGGTAACACACATCTGAAGAAACTTGAATGGGCTGGCACCTGGCAGGTCATGCCCACCTGAATAAACTAGAACAGATTAGTTCTGATTTATGGAGCAAGGAAGCAATTCTTTGGACCTAAATGATCTTGAACCACAGGAAATGTGTGTAGAAATGCCAGTGACAGAGCTTAAGGAAGAAAAAAGAGACCCGCATCTGTTCTGGCTTCCCTTATCAAACATCTTGATCACAGAGACTAAGATCAAAATCTGCAGGCACCAGAGTGAAAATCATGGCATCACTCACTAATATGTTTGATTAATGCATCACTCAGTTGTTAACAGATAGATTGCCTATAAGCAGCACATAAATAAATTAGTGTTTGATGTTGGTCTGTCTCAGAATACTTCCATCATGACTGTACCTAGTTACCTAACAATAACAGCTGCAGTGTTGCTTTAGCATTATATCTGGCAGTTTAAATGTAATTGTATGTAACCCAATGTAATAAAAAATCTTAGAATTTCCCTGGTTTTAAGCTAGTCCTTTGCTTTATGTTTTTCCCCCTTGTGGTTTGACTTTGACTAATAGAAGGCTTTGCCTTGGTGTCATCAGAATAGTCACAAGAACATTGACATAACTAATACTTTGCTAAAAATCTATCGGCAAGTGTAACTTTTCATTATGTCACAGCTGAATAAAATACTAGTGTATTTTGTATGTGTGTCTATCTAGGTATATGGTATTAATTTATTATATTTATCTTCTCTTCTAAAAAAAAAAAATTCTCTTGTGAAAGCAAATGAGGTCATCTACCAGATATTGGTTATATCTTTATTTATTCATCATTAACCTTTTCTAAGCATTATAAGTAGGATTTGTGCACTAGTCTGCAAAGAAAAAACTGCTTTCATGAACATTGCTTATGAATGTTATGCGGAAAGAATGTGTATGTATCAGTCTGGGAAGGTGTTCCAATCTTTCAAAAGAACCATACTAATGGGTGTAACGCCTTATAATTAGATACTATACAGGCTTGTAAGGTTTAGTATAAAACTTCAATATTTGTCAAACACCACCAAAAAGAAAGACATCAAGATGATCAGAATAACAAACTCTGTTAGTACTAGTATGATAATTTCCCACTCAGCTATTCAGTAAGAGTACCTCAGAGTAAGCTTATGCAAAACTGATTTTTGAATATATCATGTGAGAATTGTTAGACTTGGTGGTGGAAGATTTTATATAGGGAGCCCTTCTTCCATATTTCAGTCATGGTAGCCATATGTCTGAATCTACTTGTTGCCAGAGTGAGAAGTAAGACATCCAGTTGTGTGGCGTTTGAAAGGGGATCTCATCAATAGATTTAATTTACTGAATACTGTGGTGTTTTACTGAAGCTAAAGCAGCCACTTCCAGTATTCCTGATGCAGAGTTAATTTGGTCGCAGTGTTTCAATGTTAATACCTGAATAGACTAGTCTTGCTGCAGAGTCATACCTAAGCAACATTGCACCTGCATCTGCTAAACATTCGTTTCCCTTTTTCCTCTAATTAGTATCACTGCCTTTGCATACTCAGCAGAGCACAGCATTAAAATTACAAAAAAAAAAAAAAAAAGCTAAACTGCTAAAAAGAGTTTACTTCTTCCTTACCATTGAAGTTATGCCTTCCAGTGTAAAAGTAATACTGAAATAGTAAATATGAAACATCAGCCTTGGCGGGTCTGTATTTCTTATACTTTATTTTGGAGAAAGAATTTTGCAATTCAAATGTTCTGGCACAGGTAGTAATGAAATTATGACTGGATTGAGACATATGGCAGCAAGGAAAAGAAGAATAAATAATGTCTTGAATGACTAGTGCTTGAATGAATCTTACATACATATTTGCTAATTGTAGCTGTTGTAGCTGTATTCTCTCTCAGTTTATTTGCTTTGTACACATACCCATAGCACATCTGCCTATAAAAATTTTGATTGATATTTGTATTGGAAGTCTTTCTGAAAGTTCTTCATGTAGGTAGGTGCCTTACTATTAGGTCAAATGTGCTCAGTGAGGGCAAGATTTTTCTGTTCTGTTGAAGTGCACTGCACACAAATAAGGAAACTGAGGCAAGAGTTGTGTCTTTCTTTGCTGTGCTTTGGCTGCCATAAGTGCAAGAACTGCTCCCTATGGCAAGCTGAAGGATCCAAGGTAGGAGGGGCAGAGACAGGGGTTATGCTGCATGGGTCAGGATTGCTCTCTAGAGTCACTGAAATGATTTTTAATAAAGAGCTTTACTACTGAAAATTACCCTTTCCTCTCCAAACTGATCTATGTTTTGTGAAAAACTGTGCCATGACTTATTGTTTATTAGAACCTTTTTTTTTTTCCCAGAAAAAATGTCCCTTTTCTTTCCTCTCTTCACAATTTAAGACCCTATGAAAAGTATCCAAGCCATATAGTAATTTTGTTTGTTGTTGGGGTTTTGTTTATTTGTTTTGTTTTGTTTTGTTTTTTCCATGTAAAAGTAGTCCCAGTTAAAAGAGCTTTTAAATTCTTCAAGAGAATGCAATTCTCATTTTGCCTCGAACCCATTGGGATGACACTGTGTGAGACAGATCATGCAAAGAGTTTGTGGGTTGTGAGAGGAGGGAAGAGCTAGCTACAACTGGTAATTGCAGTCAGGGTGGCTGTGCCCATTCTGCATGTCTACATATACCTTTAGCATGTCTGCACTATTCCTATTGATAAATTATTGTACCCGGGGGGAAGTAAAATGCCCCCTGGAGTTTTGGCCAAAGTAAGGCTCTTCTAGACATTGCATTATTGAAGATATGTACATTAAAGCTGCAGTTTTCCCCTAAAAGTAGTTTAACATCAAGGAGCTTAATTTGTAATCTAAAGAGAAAACCCAAGGTCTTGATCCCATGCTCATTAAAGCCAGCAGGAGTTTTGCCAACGTTTTGAGTAGGAAAAGGTTCAGGTTGCAAGTGAGTCTACCTTCCCAATGACTCCTTCATTTCAAACATCTGTCCCCTTTTTTATTCAGCTAGGAGGTTTCTGTGAAGAGTGCTTTTGAATGCTCTTTCTTGTAAAACCTTAAAGAACTCACCCAGCTAGGTCAAACTACAGTGAAGAGCTTTTTGAATTATCAAACTTGAGGAAAAAAACCTAGCTAATTTTAAAATGGCTTAAACTCTGAAACATGCTAAATGAAAGTATTATGTGAATGATTTCTTGATATACAGGTATATTCTGAAAGTCACTTTAATGCAATGCTATCTTTTCTTCCTCTGTAACATACTGATCATAATTCAATTCCTTTAAAAGAATTTACTGTTCCGTATGACTGCTGTATTAGCTTTATACTTCTATTATTCCTCTTGGATGTTCCAACTTGGTGTGAGATGCAATAATTTTGAGGCAAGACTGTCTTTTCTTATTTAGACATCAACAGTACTGTGCTGTGCTGCTCCCATTGCTCTGAGGTTAAAGCCTGTTTTGTGATGGTGGCTTTTCCATGCTCTTTTGTAATCATTCTTTTCTTGGTTGTTATGGAGATAAAGCTTATGCAGTCCCTTTTCTGCTTACTTTATCATGCTCCAGGTCCAATAGCACAGTAAACAACTTATTAGGCAACCTATTTATCTATGTCAGTGCTGCAAGTTCAGATCTCTATTATTTAAGGTATGAATCTTTTTTCAGGTATGTTTGCATGGAATTGATTTTTTTTTTTTTTCCAAAATTGCCCTAGCTTTTGTGGGATTTTTAAAAAGATCAGGAAAACTCTTTTGGTAAATATGTCTTTTCCCTAAAATAACAGTGTCAGTTGTAAGCTAAGCTTGTGTTTCAGCTATTAAATTCAACGTTACCCAGTCTAATATTTTGCACATAAAATAGTTGATAAGATATAAGGTATTTCAGATTATTTTCCCATGAACATCACTGAATTAAAATGTTTCAAATATTTTAATTTTCTACTAGCTGGTTATTTACTTGAAAGCCTGTCTATGATTTTTTTTAAAAAATAATGTTAAAGAATGTTACCTTCCTTCTCTGCATTTCCCACTGAGAAATTAGATGTGGTTTTCTGAACAACTAATTACTAATTTTCATTGAAGAATCAATTCTGACTAGGTCTTTACTTTTAAAGATATTTTTTTAAACTTTAGATGACATTATCCCTGAAAAGTACCTGTGGAAGTGTTATGAATTATCTACAGAGATTCTGAATCCATCTGTGCTTCTTACCTTGCAGAGAATGTCCCAAGTCAGAAACTACTTGTTTCTTGAACATTACCTGACAGAAGGTGCAGCTTTCTTGTGAGCTAAGCTTTCTTGCTGGGCTTCACCTCCCAGCACAGACTGCATCCACTCCACCATGCCTCCCCTCACCTAGAGGCTCTTCCATACTGGGAGAGGCAGCTGGGCACCGTGCCCAGTCTACACTGGAGAGTATTGGTATTAAACCAGTTTGGGGGTTTGTGATGAAATCTTAGCTCTCTGCAGGGGAGAAATCAGTTCCCAAACACTTCTTTGGAGGCAGGTTTCTGTGGAAAACCTGAGGTTTGTAAATTCCATATATCTTCAATTGCACAGGTAGAACCTCTGCTGCACTGAAATGTCTGAACATTTAACTGCATTCATAAATTGCTGGAGAGTCTTTGTTCAAGAAAAAAAGCATTTCTGGCAGCTATAAAATAAGATGCATAGAATATCTTCATGGCTGTATTCTGCTCTTCAGGGACCACATTAAGCATAAAATATCAACCTTACTCACTTCCTGAAATTCATGTAATATAACACGAAATGATCCTGGGAAATGCTTTGGGAAAGAACGGTGCTTATGGAAACATAGCATTAGATCATTTTCTTATAACTCTTGGGAAAAAAAAATAATAAAAAAAGCAAAAAGCAAAGAACAACCTTTTTAGCTCTTTTTTTTGCTCCATTCCTGTAACTTCTATTGTGGATTATTCTATTGTGAGACTTAATCCTATAGATAAAACGACTCCTCTTACTGCTGTGCTGACTTGGGTATATGGCATTATGCAGTAATTTTCTTTTAATCCTTATCAAATAAAAGGCATGCTAGGACAGTTTTGTTAAACCAGCTATCTATTATAGCTTTATTTTTCTTCTAGTCAGTATCAGCAATGATGATTTTAGAAAACTTTTCCTTGACACCTCAACAATGAACATGCAATATGTTTTCTCCTGCTTATACCATTTTTTTTTTTTTTTTTTTTTTTTTTTTTTTTGTAGATACTAGTCAGACTGTGAGGACAGTTGTCTATTTTTAGCATCAATCTTTCAGTCTCCATAATGTCAAAGGAGGGAATTCAGGCTTGGTGTGGGATTCAGTGGAGTTGTGTCTGAGTAAATCAAGGCTGAGTCTAGTGTAATAATGTTTAGTACTGTATTACAGTCTTGTAGGTTTCGGGTGGGATGGTGACTTTAGTGGTGGTGACTTTAGTATTACATTATAATCTTATGGGTTCTCATACACGATGTAGTGCCATCAGTCCACATCATGAGATTGTATAATAGAGGGAAAGGCAAGTACAGATATACAGTCCTATCTACTTTTTATGAATTTATGTCTCTGTACAACATACTTACGTACATGTGTATATGTATAATATCTACTTTTATATGTACTCTTTTTTACCCTTCAGACAAGAAAACAGGGTCTTTTTTTTTTTTTGTTTGTTTGTTTGTTTGTTTGTTTTTAATTTGAGCCATAGTTAAATCTTCAATTCCTTGGTCAGGATTTTGTGGTGGATTGACCTTGGCAGGACCACCTTGCCACTTAAACCCAATACAGCTTTAAAATAAAATGCCATTTCTTTAGCATTTTTAAAGTGGACATAGTACTCATGTAATTGCCAGGTTTGGATTTCTACATATTAGTGCCTACTTATGCTCCTCTTCCTCTATCCCAGAAAACACACTTCAGCCTTAACTGGTTGGAAATGTCCCTGAGAGAGGTGGCAGCTGGTCTTTCTGTTTGTATTCAACCCCTGATCCCTCTGCAGAGAGTGACACTGTCAGAGCTGATGCTGGAGTTGTAAGCATCAGTCTTAGTGATAATGAGCAAACTTGGTGTGTTATGTCTGTGCTTTCCCATGGGCAAGTTCTATGCCTCCACCTTGTCCTCTAGGGAGGCAGCAACTCTTAATAAATATTAGCCAGTAATAAGGCATTATCAGTCAGGGGTCATCATTGACTGACATTGAACCAGAGGAATAAATACAAGTTGAATCTGAGTGATAATGATTAATCTCAGCACCATCTGTCAGTGGTACATCTGTCTAAACCTTGTGATTCTGCACCTTGTCTAGCACCACTTCAGATGGGGCCGAGCTGCCAACTTTGCTTCATCTTGGCTTAAGAAAAGAACCCTTTAGGAATGAGCTGCTGTACTGCTAAAAGGTTCCTGCTGTTGAGTGCATACCATATACAACCGTTTCAGCAAATTCCAACTTTGTTCTCTATCAACAGTTATGTAGAAATATTTCACTGAAATGAATTGCCATACAATACATCAACCTTGTCATATCTCCTAGATTTCCTGACTGCACAGATTAATCTTGGAGGGAGAAACATATTTCTCATACATTTACTGTTTGTGGAGTCTTATGGAGAGAGAATGCGTGATGGTAAGGTATACGGTTTAGTCATCTCACTTGGAGGGGTGCATATTTCTCAGGGGTGATGAAGCAGTGAATAAATTAGGTTATCTCAAGTGAATACTAATAAATATTACCCCACTACCATCTATGCAGCATAAGCTGCGTCTTACAGGAAGCATTTAAAAAATACCTCAGAATGGTATAAAATTTTCTACTTTAGTTCTTCAAGTTACAAACTCAGGTTACCTTAACACAGCCTAAGAAAGAGAAAAATAACTATGCTTAAAATGCTTCTGACAGCTTTCTCATACACTAGAGTGTCACAAGCTTAAATCTAAATTGCAAAATCTACCAGAAGAAACAAATGTGGTATTGCCATTTCTTGTCAGAGCTGATTTTTAAATCGTACTGATAGACTCATCTATCCAAGCTTTTATTCTGTGAAGGAAGAGCACCTTTTAGCCCTCTTGTTCACAGAACTCAACCATCTTTTCTTACTGTTTTTAATAGGCCAGCTGTGTGGCCCATCTCTCCTCCAGTAGATCAGGTTATGGGCCATTGGTGATCTGTGGGCAGGAAGTATGCCAGGCTATGGAGCTCCTCTGAGGATCCCACCAGGGAACAATCCCTGGCTGCAAGGTCATACTCCAATCTTTCTCCTGCTTGGCAATATCTGTGGTGCGGTCACTGCAACACACTGACTAGCTGTATGCAGTGTAGAGAGTCAAAAAGCAGAAGAAATGTGTAGGGTTATACCACATAGGCATCCAAAGGCACCTTCCTCTCTGAGGGAGAGACATGGAGGAGTCAACTGCCTGAGCCTGAAGTTTGGTGTGAACTTGGTAGTCTTCATATCTGGGAGAAAAAACTACACATGCACTAGATTGATGGAAACAAAAGGAAACATACCTGCATTTCCAGCTGTCTACAGCAGACACCTTCTACTTTCAGCTGCAACAAATGTCATTAACTTAAAGCTACATTTAGCTTTAATGTGAGATTTAATTTAGCCAGTTTGGGCTGCACAAAATCAAATGTTTAACAGGACCCAACTCCCAGAGAGTTGATTGGTGCTTTTGAATAGATGACAGTGTTTCAAGGTAGTCACTTAACAATCAAGCCACCTGAGTACACTTGTCTTTCTCTAAAAGTAAGTCTAGATTAATGAGGGAGAAAGAGTCCCTTTTTTTCATAGCTTGGTTCTGGTAAGAGCAAATATTCCAAGACAGCACAGGAGACCTATATGCACATTTATGGGGATTGTGAGATCTTCCATAATTTAACAAAGTTATCAGCAAGACTGCTGCAAGAAAGGTTATTTTTACGGAAAAAATATTTTTGCTGTTTCAGCACTCTGTCACAGATCCATGAAAATTTTTAACAGAAAAATGTAGTGTTATAATTGATCCTTATGCTGATAGTTTATGGCTGAAACATGAATATAATAAGACATAATGAGGCAGTCCTGAGTGAAAATATTCACATAAACAAATGTCATGTTAAACAGCTCTCCATTAATTCTAGATTTCTAGAGAACCAGCATGTAAACATTTTATTGTTTCTGATCCATAAAGATCTTCATAGCAACCAAAAGTCAAAAGAACTTTTTCATTTCATTGTAACTTTTTTTCTCCTGGAGGCTTTTTTCAACAGCTCACTTTCTTTCTAAGAAAAAAAATTTTTAAAGACCCTGATTTTAGTTCAGTTTAAATGAAAACCAGCTCATTGCTATCCTTTCTGACAAAGTTTAGTTGTGTCCATAAACAGTTGTTTAGACTCTAGTTGAAGTGAATGAAGGTCTAAGTGTAATTTGTGATATTTGTGTATCTGAGACATCCATATGAGGCTAACAAATACAACACAGAGCCAATAAAAGGTCTGTGTATTGGGTTTGTGTGGCAAGGGTTTGGTAGCAGAGGGACTACAGGGGTGGCTTCTGTAAGAAGCTCTTGGAAGTTTCCCCCATGTCTGATAAAGCCGAGGGCAGCTGGCTCCCAGGCAGGCCCACTGCTGGCCAAGGCCAAGCCCAAGCCCATCAGTGACAGCGGTAGCACCTCTGTGATAGCATGTTTAAGGAGGGGGAAAAACTGCTGCACAACTGCAGCTGGGAGAGAGGAATGAGAATATGTGAGCTCTGCAGACACTAAGGCCAGTGAAAAAGGAGGAGGTGCAGAGGTTCCCCTGCAGCCCACGGTGCAGCCCGCGGTGAGGCAGCTGTGCCCTGCAGCCCGTGGAGGCCCATGGCGGGGCAGATCTCCACCTGCAGCCCAGGGAGGACCCCACGCCAGAGCAGGCGGATGCCTGAAGGAGGCTGTGACCCCGTGGGAAGCCCACGCTGGAGCAGGCTCCTGGCAGCACCTGTGGCCCCGTGGAGAGAGGAGCCCACGCTGGAGCAGGTTTGCTGGCAGGACTTGTGACCCCGTGGGGGACCCACGCTGGGGCAGTCTGTGCCTGAAGGACTGCGCCCCTGGGAGGGAACCACGCTGGAGCAGTTCGTGAAGAACCACAGCCCGTGGGAAGGACTCACGTTGGAGAAGTTCAGAGAGGACTATTTCCCATGGGAGGTATCCCACACTGGAGCAGGGGAAGAATGTGAGGAGTCCTCCCCTCGAGGAGGAAGGGGAAGCAGAGACAACATGAGATGAACTGACAGCAAGACCCATTCCCCATCCCCCTGTGCCACTGTGGGGAGGAGGCAGAGAAATAGGGAGTGAAGTTAAGCCCAGGAAGAAGGGATGGGTGGAGGGAAGATGTTTTAAAATTTGGTTTTATTTCTCATTACCCTACTCAGATTTGATTGGAAATGTTAATTCCCCAAGCTGAGTCTGTTTTGCCTGTGACAGTAATTGATGAGTGATCTCTCCCCATCCTTACCACAGTCCATGAGCCTTTCATTATGTTTTCTCTCCCCTGTCCAGCTGAGGAGGTTAAGTGCTAAGGCTTGGACAACAGGCCCAAGCCAGAGTTGACCTATAGATGAATCCTGGATATTTCATAACTGATAACCACTGTGCTAGCAGGTATTGTACTGAGTCATAATAACCCACCTATGCTGATGTAAAAAGTGCTAAAGCATTGAAATACTGCAGCCTGAGCAACCGGCCCCAAGCCTAAGCTGCTGACTTAGTCTGTAATCATTAACAAAGTGTGTAAACTCACTAGTGAAAGATGCGGCCTAGAATATAATCAGTGGTAAGGGTGAAATGCTGAGAGAATGTATCCAACTTCCCTTGTTTAGCCTTGTTCAAGGCTGAGAACCCAAGTATCTGGCCTTGTTAGAAACTCCCTTGGTCTCCCCCCCTGAGCCCTGGCCAGGCTTTGGGTGGAATCCAACAGGAGAGTGGAACCAGAAATTTTCTGCTCAAAACAAAGGTGCCAGCTATTCTGGCCTGTCGATCTCTGGTATATAAGGCTGGGCCCGCTCACAGCGACTTTGTCAGCCTCACCTATGGGTGGCCGCACCGCGTAGGATTTCCCCCTTGCCGGGACAGGCTCCCCAAACCCTCGCTGTAACCGGGGCTGCCCAGCCACTGCGGGGCTGGGTGATGGGAACGTGTGCAAGTGGTGATGGTCTTTCTTAATCACTGTTCTCTCTCTCATGTAGTAATGATTTGATGCATTACCCTGTTTTTTCTTATTTGTTTCTTTAGGTGCATTATTCTGCCTTTTCTTACTGCATGTTTTACTCTGTTACATTACTTGGTTATCACCAGTTAAATATGCCTACTCTTTTCACTCTGGTGTCTAACTGGTATCCTTAATCAGCAAAACAGGAGGGAAGTGATAGTCTGGCTTTGATATACATATAGCATCCAGCCAGGGTCAACCCACCACAGTCTGTGTCTCTGGAGTGGTGGGCAGAGGCCTGGAAGACCATTTCTAATAGGACAAACCACACCAGTGTGGACAACTTAATGGAATCCATTCTGTCAACTCTGGAGAAATTTTGTAGATTCCAATGAAACAGCCTCTCCTCCCATCCCCCACCATGCCATTGCCTCAAGATAGATGTCTAGCTTCATTTAAGATGTCCTAGGATATCCTAGGATATAGTGCAGAGAGGCACATGTCTGCTATAGGTTCATGGGTCTCATTTGCGTGTGTGTGTTTTAGTGTGGCCAGCAGGGACAGGGAAGGGATCTGACCCCTGGACTCGGCACTGGTGAGGCCGCCCCTCGATTCCTGTGTTCAGTTTTGGGCCCCTCACTACAAAAAGGACATTGAATGACTCGAGTGTGTCCAGAGAAGGGCAACGGAGCTGGTGCAGGGTCTGGAGCACAGGTTGTACGGGGAGCGGCTGAGGGAACTGGGGGTGTTTAGTCTGGAGAAGAGGAGGCTGAGGGGAGACCTCATCGCCCTCTACAGCTGCCTGAAAGGAGGGTGCAGAGAGCTGGGGATGAGTCTCTTTAAACTAGTAGTAAGTGACAGAACAAGAGGTAATGGCCTCAAGTTGTGCCAGGGAAGGTTTAGACTGGGTATTAGGAAGCATTTCTTTACAGTAACAATAATGAAGAGAAAGACAACACTGGACATAAAGGACAGCTGAGGATCCAGCTAGACCAGTCCAAAACATTTTATATTAGAGGGACAGTAGTTTCCTTCACCCCATCTGATGCTATGTATTTAGGGTAGTGCACACAACTTCAGACTTCTATCATATTACATCTAGCAACTTCACATTCTTCCTTGTATTAGTACACACAGGGCCTATCTGCAGCAGTGGAACCTTGCTGCTCCAGCTAATGGACAGGAAGTAATTCTTGTTTCAGAAGGTGTGATTGGATCAGGGAATTTAATCCAGAACCTGGATTACTACCATAGATATTACATGTGCCTTCTCTTTCCTTTCCTTAATCCAGTGACTCAAATCTGCATTTTAAGTTGACTGGAAAGAGCACAATGAAATTGTCTCTTCATCTTCTCCCCTTAAATTCCTTAAATGTCAAAACCAGTTAAATCATTTTGGTAACACATGAAAATTCAGAGCATTATCCATATCAAAACACAGTTGGTTGACACATCTAAGATTTCACTTGCTATCATATATGTAAACACTAACTTCCTTTTCCCGATCCTTGAACCTTGTAAGGCACTCTCCTAGAATGAGATTTATGACTTAAATTTTTTCTTGTGGTATGCCTGGGTGTGCCATTTGGACTGAAGAATCAAAAACCTTCCTGCTAAATATCTGCTTTCATGCAGCACTGAGCTCCAATTCTCCACAACTTACTGTTGCCCCGCTACTTGTTCATCCTCAGTTTGCCACCAGATAACTAACTTCTGCTTAACATCCAAAAAAATATTGCCAGGATATGCTGCAGAATACAATTCACAAATACAAGCACTGCTGTACTTCAGCTAAAAGCTCTTTCACTTCTATGGTGGGGACTACACTAATCAAAAGGCCTCCTTATAAGCAAAATTGTTGCTACTGCTCTGCCTTTCTTATTACTTTCCTTTCTTACTCTTGGCCTTCCCTCTTCCTCTTCTTCCATTTCCCCATTCTCCTTTTTCTCCTTCCCCTTCCCCTTTCCCTTGCCTTGCTTTGCCCTTTTCTTTTGCCTTCCCTTCCCTCAGACTAAAAGGGAGGACAGTCATGTGATTCACAAAAATACCCTTACCCCAAAATCCAGGAGTTTTAGGTCAATGTGATTCCCTTACCTGTTCTTCAGTTAACAGTAGTCTATACTTTGCTATTTAATTAAGTGGTTTGCTACATTAATACTTAATGCTTGTTCAAAGCTGTACAATAAGCACACACATTTAAATTGCTCTATAGTTAAAATCACATGGTATTACTGGTGTGAATAGGAGTTGCAGGTTAAAGTCCCTTAGTGCTTTTTGACAGTTTACTAATGTAAACTACTGAGACATTAAAAAATAAAAGAGGCTATGAAAATACCTGTGTTTTTAACCTTTGTACAAATAGGATGAGGTAATACTGGGCAGGTTTTTAATTTTTTTGGGGTTTTTTTACTATTATTTGGCAGTGTGGAAAAAAGAGAATAGATGGACAAAAATTAAAATAAACTGCTTCTTCAGTTAATTTTTTTATCACCCTGTAGCTTGTCCTGCATGGGTCATCTTTGCCAATGCTTTCAGTAAGGGCCCAGATGAAGTCCTTAAATTACTCTAGCCCCAATTTCAATTCACTTGAAAATAGCTGTACTCAGGTCCTACTCAGCTGTATTGAAGCTTCACCTGGTGAACAAGGGATAGAGGAAGATTTGTTATGAACTGTAGTTAAAACAAAATTCTGTGTTTCAGATTACTTCAGCTAACAAAATTAATAACAAACAGAAAGAGACCCTCCTGCTTTGCTTGTGATTACAAAGATGCCCATTACTTTTCTGGTGTTTGACTAACGTTACAGTTAAACTGGAATTTTCCCCTGAGCTTTCTGAGCCAGATCAGCATATATATCCATATATACTGCACTTATACACAGTTTTGGAAGTCTTAATGAGTCCCTGGCATGTCCCTGCTGCTGACCATGACCCTGCTGTGTCAAGTGCTCAAATTCAAGTAGATGGCTCAGCTCCAAAAATAGGAATTTCTTTCAATGTAAGAGCAGAGGTGATGAGTAGATAAAGGGGAATAGATTGAAAGGTGTTGTCTACACATTATGGTGCTTCATGCATTTGAATTTGTGCCCCAGGACATTAAAAAAAACGGTTAAAAACAAAGGTGGGTCTTAGCTGAAATATTCTGCATCCCTACCCACATGTATAGGGCAGGGGCATTCAACTACAAGACCCAGAAAAATTAGGAAAGGAGCATAGTAGTCACGAGTCATGTTTAGTAGCTTTTTTTGACACTATCTGAGGAAGATTGTGGTTGATTATTCCCATACATGTTCACCCTTCAAGAGCTTTTCTAGTCAGACTGCAGAAGATTGTAAGAAAAAAGAGAATTGAACAGTGCAGAACCTAAATAAATTTGCTGTAAATTCTGTTCTCTACCTTTAGCATTTTCAATACATATAAAGTCTTCATTTGTCTGCCATGCATGAGTTTTGATCTACCATAGGCAGATATAAATAGATTGTTTTATGGACCAGACAGTGCACAGCAAACTGGTCATCACCTCCATAGATTACACAATGCAGTTCATTAGTCACTGCTTTTCTACCTCTCTTCAGAAGAGAATGGAGGCAGGTGCACCTGAGGCAATGCTATGCTTGTGTCAATATTACTATCTTATCTACCTGGGTTTAGTGAAAGACAATAATATCTTGTAGTCCTACAAACCCATGCATAGGCAACTGAAATATGTCCTCAAATGAAACCCTATAGATACAAGGAAGGGATTTTGTATTTGATAAATCCAACAGCTGTCCTATTTCTGTGTTAACTGTTAGCTGAAGGGTGATCAGTGATTAACCTATAAGTCATAATGTGGAGAATTAAGAAAGTAGGTTGACATGAGTCAGGAGAACATTGAAAGGACTGAGATGCTCCCTTTCTTTCTGAACGCTGGACCCCATGTGACAGAGTATCAGAGATATTCTGGAAACAGCAAGAAATCACCTCTTAAAGAAAATTGTGGAGGAATGTGTTTGTATGGCTACTAAATTATTTTAGTGTTAATCGAATATAAATGCTATGTAAATTAATATTGCATCTGAAATCCTATTAATAGAGGTAGGAGAAGAAAAGAGCCATATCTGTGTAGGAAGAACTGCAGTATCTCTGTTAGCTAATTCCATCTTATTTTTAGTTGTGCAAAGCATTCCAGATAATATTTAACATTTTCTGTTATTTATATTTTCTCTGTGTATTTGATGTTTCCTTTCCTTAGAGCCCTTCCTCTGAATACTGGCTGGCAACCATTAGCATCTGCTTCTCAGTATTTTAGTTAAGTCTCTCTGAAGCCCGATGCAATGTAATGCTTTTTGAGCAGATAGCTCACATGCCAGCAGAGTTAAACTGAGGGGCAGGGAAGGGAGATCTACAGAGGAGGTTGCTCAGCAGTCCCCTTCCACATCATTTGGGTGCAAGGAAACAGTCAGACCAGACCAGGCAGCACAATCAGTGGCTGACACAGGATGCCAACTGACTGCTGTCAGGCTCATGTGACGGGAGAGGAGGGGTGTTATCCTTTCACTCTGTTAGCACTGTCAGAAAGCATCCATCATAGTGAGGTGACTGTCACTCAAAATGTATCGAATACTCCCACCTTTAATATTCTGCAGATGCAGTCTTCAATTAAGCATGAGATTGATTTGCCAGACAACAGTAGCAAAGGGCAGAAAGGACCCCATATTTTTTTTCTGGCTCCAGACCAAATTGTTTTTATCCCTGTAAGGAACTAACATTAAAATCTAACTGCAAATGCTATTGAATTTGGGGATGTGGGTGTTGAATTTTGAATCGAAATTCCAGCTTTCTTCACTTCAGGACATTCAGATTCAGCACATTAGAGCAAAAGAGGCTTGAACTGTCAGTTCTCATCCTTTGAATATTGCACCAAGCTGGTAGGGCACATCTGCAACACTCGCTGAGATATGTACTTTCCCTTCTTCTTTCAACTGAAAAAGTACAGAACATATTTGGCCAAATTGAACATGTTAAGGAATATTAGATCTGAATGTGGTTTTGAATTTCCAGATCACACTGGGATAAATGTAAGAATGGGAGTCCCAGGAGGAGCCTTGGTCTGCTTAGCCTGAACCCTCCCTTCACCTGCATGATAGTACATGCTGCTGTGGTAGCTCCTGCCACTCTTAAATGAGCATAACAAGTGATCCCACCTATATATGCATCAAACTAATTCCCTAGGTCCAGAACCAGTGGAGAGTCCTGCCTTGCACCTGCCATGAAGCAAATGTTGCTGCATGCACTAACTTGTAGCAGGGATGAGTGTTTCCTACCTGCACTGGTGTTGGCTACTCCAACATTGGTGTCAGTTCCGTCACTGTAGATACAAGATGTACTGAATGAGCTCAAAAGTGCTTGCTCCCCCATGGTTTCTGAGGCATGTGCAGTCAGAAGAGAAGAAATCAAAACCTAGTGAAAATGATGTGGTAGCAAAGATAAGTGAACATATGTTGCATGGATCTCTGGTAATGTGAAAGGATGCCATGATATACTCTGAGTAAAATTGAAATGTCAAAATGAATGCAAGAGGACCAAATTATAATGATGATAATACAGTGAGCACCAAACTATGAAATGTTTCCTCTCATGGCTATCCAGTAAGACTGCTGATGCAGCAATTTGACTGCTGAATGAGAAGGTAAATTCAACAGGGGCTCAGGACAATTTCAGCATATTAAAATTAAAGTGGCTTGCTCTGAAAGTATGTAAAGAATATGTAAGTGATAGTGGAACTTTAATAAAACTATCAGGGATACCCTTCACCTCTGGTTGACCTATGTTCTAAACAAGATGCCCAGTAAAGTTACAGTAAAGTTGTAATGCAAGCATTGAAAAGTTGAAAAATGCCTGAATTAAGCTTTCTGTGTATCTGCATTTCCCTCTGTATAGCCCTGGGCTGTACCCTTGTTGTGTATGAATTGTGGCAGTTTGACTGAGGATTACATACAGTTTTTTTCTGCAACTGTCTCTTTCAGTGCCCTGGGTGGACAGCACTCAGTGATTGAGTGGCTCCTCGATATTTTTGTTTTACCCTCATATTTCAGTGCATGGCCCATGGACACATTTACTTTATGCTACTCAAACCCTTCCATGTGACAGAACCACAGATGTCCTCGGGGACTTTTCTATACTGTTACTCACTGTAAATTTTATTTGTGTAGTACTTTTGTGGTATGAGGGGTGATATTATCTGCATTTTATATATGGAGAAAAGCAGAGAGATTAAGATTAAAATTAGCCTTTAATTTGGGCAGCTAGTCTGGGGCACCAAAGCCCATATATTTTATAGAGTATTTAGTGCAATGACTAATCTAGCTTTAGGTAGAAATTTTCTGGCAGGAATAGGGATAGGATTATTGTTAGACTGTCTTAATCACAAGTCCACTCTTTCTCTTACAGAAATCTTGTCTTCCTCAACACCAGATTTTCAGCCTCTGTTACAGATGCATTGAGGGACCTTACATCAGAAACGTGAGTCATCCCAGAAAATGGTTCACCTCATGCAACTTTTATTCTGAGTGTTTGATTCTGCTCTTTGAGCTAATGGAGAAACTGGTGGATGATTGTATGCTGACATCTTTCATGGGGTCCAGATAGTATTTGAAGTAAAATATGAACATTACATAAAACTCAACACTGACAAGTCCAACCTTTAGGTGGTTTTGGAAGTTCATCTTAAATCTAGCTAATTTGCAGTATCGTTCACCAAAGGCAGAGAGTGTGGGCTTCAGAAGCATAAGCAAAGTGGTGCAGGGGTCACAGTTGCAACAGAGCTCCCCCAGTCTCCCTGATGAGAATAGCTGGAGGGAAGCAGATGGCACCAGGTGTTCAACATAAAGCCTTGACATGATCAGGAGGAACACTCACCCATATTCCTACATCTTCCTACATCTTCTTGGTGTTTCATAGAACAACTGTAGATGCCTCATGGCAGCTGTCACATCAGCCCTTCACCGGACAAGGAGATGGGAAACTAACCTTTATGACTTTAACTGGTTGCAGGGTTACATTTCTCCTAGCAAGTTTTAACCTCAAAGCAGAGAGCTGCTTTAGATCTTGTCAATATATGTTCCCTCAAGATAAAGATATTTGAAGTTTATATTGTCAACAGTTTTATTAAATATGTTTCATCCCATGCCTTTATCCCCTCCAAACACTGGGTTCCTCAACACATACCTAAAGCATTGGACTCCTCCCACAGGATTTTCAAAACAGGTGCTCACAGCCAAAACCTGCTATCCCCTATGGACTCAGTGTCTCTGCTCCTCACCATGTGCTACCTCATAGCAGGGCTCTTTTGCACTCAGAACTGTTTCTTTGACCTGGTATTTTCACCTCAGTTCTGTCTCCTTACATGATAACTGTCACACTTCCGCTGGTCCCCTTCCTGTCTCCATCCTAGTACCCTGTTTAATCTCAGTCCCCCTCTGCCAGCAGCCACATAGCTGCTAGCATCCCCTCTCCCAGGCCTCTTATTTGCAGTGTCTTTTGCTAAAACCCGTATTGTTCGTCTTAATTGATTTTCTTCTTCCTTATCCTCATCCATGTTTGTTTTAATCCTCCATCTTGCTTCATCTTCATGCCATTCCTGGTAGGTCAGGAGAGATAGTCTCCCTGCTTGTAGCTCCTGAGCCTAGCACTGTACAGCCAGGGCTGGCAGTTATGAGGACAGCCCTCCTCTGTCCTCTGGCCAAAGTCCAGCGAGTTTGTAAGCATCCGCAAACAGGAGCTTATAATGCAAAGTGGCACATGAGTTTAACTTGGCATCACTACTCACTTTGCCAGTGATGGTGGTGTCTGTAGCAGTCAACAGAGAGCAGAAGACAGCCAATGTGTGTCACTTGAATTACCTGTTCTTACAGAATGAAAACATTTGCTAAAAATTTATTTTTATCTACCGAAGAGCTGGCTAAATTACACAGCTCTGTTTATCTCTGTATCTCTGACATGCAGCTCATATAAAGCTAGCCATCTGGTAAAGACAGAAACAATGTACAAGATCCTGAAAAAATATTAAAATAAGATATAAAATACCTTTGTCCCCAAAAAACAATCCACAGTTCTCCACCAACACAGCTAATAAATTTAAGTCTGTTAATAGCAAACAGATATATCAAAATTCAAGGAGTCAACTGCCTACCTGAACCTGTCTAAATAAATACCAGTGTATTTATGTGACAGCCTCATGAAATTTCTATTCTTCAAAGCAATCACACTGCAAGAGGGTGGTTCTGTTTCTCATAAGCAGATGCTGCAATGATGTAGGATTTCTCTATGGAGATTTTTTTTATTATTGATTTAATATCAGTCAAATGGCAAATCAAACTTGCAAATTGAATTAGGCAACTGAGCTAAGACATTGCCGAATGTTCAGCTAAATGGGAGCATCATGTGTGAGAGAAAAATTGTGGAGCTTGCCTGCATGCATTACATTCTTTGAACTTGTCTTTGCGTCTTTTAGGAAATGGTCTGTGCCTTTCAAAAAACAAGAAAAGTGGGGAAGAAACCTTAGGGGAGCAAATATATAAAGAAATTTAACTAGCTGGGTAGGACAGTTTATTATCTTATAACTGTTATCTAACAGTTAATACATTTAAATTAGACAGTTAATTTAACAATTTTAACAGTTAAGACATTTAAATTAGATTCTTGCACTATTAATTTTGGAAAATTTTAAAGTCCAAAGCTACAACATAAAAATGCAACAGGTTTGGAATATAAACAAGAATCAAGAACGTAAAATTTCCTTTGATTTTCACTGAATAGCTTAACTATACTTAGTTCTTTGTGGTTCATTCCACTCCTAGAGCCAAAGAAAATAGCTTCCAAAGAAAACTGGAATGAAAACTTTAGGCTATAAATGTTCACTATGATATGTTCTGATTTTTTACACAGTGTAAATCAGATCATTGGAACCAATAGTCCAGATTATAACCAATAATCAGGTCTTCCAGTGGTTAATTTCTAGCACCATAAAATATTGGCACATTGCTTCCATTCTGAACACTTTTAATTTAAAATTCCAGCCATTCAATATTGGCTTTGCCATTTTTTTTTTTCCAGTTAAAGATTTCACATTTTGAGGAAGTGAATACTTTTTTGGATACCTTCAATAATTCTTTCCTATTCTGATAGCTGTTTTAAAATTGAATAATAGAAAAGATCTTCCTACTGCTGGCACAACAGACATTAGGCAAAATCCTTTAAAGAAGAAATCTGGGATTCTTGGACAGCTAATGCACTGGCATAGAAACCGTCTGCCTGTAGTAATGCCACAGGATGTGTACAAAAGAATCTGATCCTCAGTGAACACCAGTGTGCAAAATGGTGAGAATAAAAATCAATGCAAATGAAAATGACAACATCCAGGAGGACAAAACAGCCTGAAGTGCTTAAACATGAGATCTGCCACAAATCTTCAGTACTACTGCTGAGCATTCCCCAAAGAGAAAGATTGTAGAAAATTCTGCAGTCATATCTGGTTAACCTAATCCATTATAAAGTCAATATTACATAGCATTTTAAACTGATTATCACCTTTCCAGTGCTTATCATGTCTTAGAGACCATGCTCACATAAATTGAGAAATCAGACCTGTACTACCTTTATCTAATTCTTTTCCAGGCAAAGAAACTGTTTAAAATATCCATTTAATCCCACTCCACAGACATCATAATTTATCATTTTCATTGCTGGAAGAAGTAAATGAGAGACAAATTTTAGAATACATGTTTTTAAAGGTGTTTTCTTCATTAGAGAGCTTAGTTTTAATTTTGCATGATTTAAGCAGGTAAACCCCATATGTTGCTAAAGGCAGAATATTTAATTCTTTAGCTACAATGGCTGGATAAATCATAGATGCTTCCAACTTTTAAGGAAGAATCCCTTTTGGACAGGCACCTAGCCCTTCTCTGGTCTCAACTGCTTTTTGCAGGTGGTGTTGTGTTTTACTCTCCTCGAAACTACAGATCAGGAATTGCAAAGTCACATACAGTATCACTTTGGCCTTTTTAGTAGATGGTGAGATTTTTGCTCAGTTCAGCAGGAGAATGATTTCCAGACAATTATGTGAGTTAGGTGGAAGTCACAGATCTTCAGCATGGGAGTACAGAGACAGGAATGAAGCTGAGACTCTACACCCCTCTCAATAAATCTTACATCAGGCTAAAGTTTTGGGGAATGATGGCTCACTTGTGCAGAAAAGAAAAGCTTTACCTGTTTTTGATACCTGTACTGCTACATCTGAGAGTTTTCCTCTGCCTGATGAGTCAGTCATGTACACAGAAAATTGAATCAACATTTGACCTTACTCACTAGCCACAGGTACTGCACGGATATAATGGTTTATCTCATGTTTACAGTGCAGAGTATTAAAAAACCTGAAACCCAGTTAAAATACGATTCACATACCAAAAATTGATTAAAATAGTGCTGATCACAGGACCTGCAGTTCCCTCATAAAAGGGTGATCCAGTTGATTACATCAGTTATTTTATTCAGTCCTAGATCTGCAAAAGGTCACCAGTGTCATAGCACTGAGAGTGGCAATAATTTGGAATTCCCAACACGCACCTTGTGGTGCTGTGGGCACTCCTTCAGGAGGGGGTAACCAGGGTTTTGTACTTGCTCAAATAGTATTTCTTGCTGTTGAGCAGTCTTAATATGAAGCAGAAACCAGAGCCTGATCCTCCCTCTCTGACTTCACCTGGAAGTCCTGATCTTCACACTAGTCACACCTTGGTAATGTGAACTTCAACAAAATAGCCCTGCCTATAGTGACAACCTGGACACCAGAGAATTTTCCTGGGAAGGAGGAAATGGGCTCCCTCAGCCCCATGCTCCATGGATGAGTACTGTGGCTGAGCCCACTGTTGTGCCCTCCCTGCCTGGATCAGCATCCCAGGAAGTTGCTGGCTGCCTTCCTTGTGCATCTGGAGCAGGGACAAGGGAAGGATGCTGGGTTTCTGTGCTCTGAGAAAGTTTGTGTCACCATCTCAGTAAGAAGTGAAGAACTTTATTCATTAAAAAAATCGGGTGTCTACAGATTTCAGGCACTGACAGATTCAGACAGCAGCTGAGCAGAGTTTTTGGGGATCTATATTTGAACTGGAGTCCGGAAAGGCAGTTCAGTAGGATAGCAGTGTAACAAATGTGACAGGCTTATATGAATCTTCACCTTCTCTTCAGAAAGATAGTTAACAGGGCTTGGAATTAGGGAGGGTGCAGATGCAAGATCCATTTCAGGCCATGTCTTCAGTTGTCTGACTCTTACACTGCACTGGGAGGAGAATCCAGGTGCTCTGTGCTTCACCAAGTTTTTCTTCTGATGCCATCCTTTCCTTGACACTGCCAGCAAAGCTCTTCCACCTTCCTATTCCCCTCCCCAAGCCAACAGGCACTTTAAATATACAAGTGCAGCTGAAACTTTCATTTAGATTCCTGACGACTGGCACCACAGTTATTATATCCCCAGACTGACAGTTCCTGCTGATTGGTGCCACTCAATTCAGAAAGCAATATTGCTTTGATATATCAACCTAGCAACTGCCTGCGGGAAGCTATTCTAGTCCTTCTCTCTGAATTTCACTCTAAGAAATATACTCCTTTCAACATGATTTTTCAGGGAAAGAAAGAGCATTTAAGAGAGGGGATGGGAAGCTCAGTATGCCCCCCATAGCCTTAAACAAGTGGACCTTTTTTCTGATTGAGGAGGTAGTAACTCTACAGGAGACAAAGACCCTAGGAAGAGTCTTTACACCAGGATTTTGCACATTTTAAAAATCCTGGTCTCATTCATAGAAAAGGAAACGGTTTTAAAAAATTTACTGCTGACCTATACATCCTTTATGAAGAATTTGACATGTTGGTGTTTCAAGAATATGTTGTTTGATGTTTCAGTTCAGGCTTTATTGTGGAGCTCAAGGGTCAAATAGTCAAGATGTTATGGAGCAAAAGCAGTTGGGAGAGTTGTGCTCAGCAACACTTCAGCTGAGAGGATTAGGAGAGAGTTCCCTGGGATACTTACAGTATGCAGCTGCAGCCAATTTAAGGGACAGTCTATTTGCCCAGTGGGGGAATCTACCTGTGCTAATATTTATAGGTGAAAAGCAAAGACAAAAGCACAGTTTTTAAGAGTTTATCTCAAAGGTGGAAACTAACACAATTGGAATATAAGAAGCAGTGAATTATTTTTATTTAAACTTTCTAGAAGGAAGAGAATCTGAAATCAAGGGGTTGTAGAAACAGAGTACAGTTGGATCAAAATCAATACATATTCCCATATATGTTCCCACTGATGACCTAGTACAAGGCTAATCACGTTCTTTTGCTTCTGACTGACAAAGTGCTTTCCATTTTTTCTTAAAGACACTATCAAACAAGCTTAGTCATGACCAGCTCTTCCTAATCTTATTTCAAACAGTGGTCTCAGGACAGAAATTCTCCCTCTGTCCCATGACACAAGCAAAATCTGAACTTGAGCAGCTGGGGCTGGCCTGCTGTGGTACCCTGACATACACAGAAAACAGTTTTGGGGATCCATCCCTTGGCTCTCCTGCAGTTCCTCTGCTTTACTTTTTTAATGCTTAAGAAAGTTTCACTTCAGTTTCTGGGGAAGAATTGCCTGGCTGCTTCTTATTTCTAATAGTCTTTCCTATTCCTAAGTAACTGCTTTCACAGAGGTAGGCTATTCTCACAATAGCCACTCAAGCCAGGGCCTGTGGTTCAACTTGAAAGCTCTGGGAGCAGACATGGGTATATGATGTGAAGTGTTTTGCTAGAATTGCCAATAGCAAGAGCCCAAGGACTTTCCCAAAATGCAGTTGGCTGCTTTCTTCATCTTCTCTGAATGTGATTGCATTCCCTTTAGCTATTGTGTGTATCATTCTTCCATTTAGAGTTATTTTCTTAAGTATATCTGGAGGGCAGTGGAAGGCTTTTAGTGAAGCTGCATTGCATGCTTCAGTAGTGCTGTATGATAATATTCATTCAATGGTTTACTTAAGAAGGAAGCAGATGTTTCTGACATGTCAGAAATGTAAGAACACTTTATCTTGGTGAACTGCCTCTGTCAGTTCCTACAGATATTATTCACCTGTGCACATCTCCAAAGAAAGAAAGAGCATTTCCAAGCTGCAGAGAGCTCCTCCTGAATTCTCCAATATGCTGCTGCAGGCAGAGGTCACAGCATCTCTGTGCACTTTGTTACTAATACAATTGTAGGTGGAGCAGGTGGCAACACTTATTAAAATTAAATCCTTTTAATTGAAAACCTGGTTAAAAATACCCATTTTTAAAAATACTGCTATATAGCTACCAGCTACGGTGACTTAAAGGCCAGTTATTCAGCACACTTTCCCAAAGATTTGTACTGATTTCCTTGTAACAACAAAACCACAGTTTCTTTATCTTACCTTTCCTCTTGCTGCTATCACCTCTTGGTCCCCTTGTTAGAGTGTAACATTTTACACTTTATCTGTTTGCATACAGTCAGTAATTAGGTCTCCTTCTTCAGCACATCTATGAAGGTGCCATCATGTAAAGAAGGCTTTTTAATATTTCTTTCAAAGCCGCTGTTACCTGCATGAAGCTGTGTTTCTGAATGACTTTATTGCCAAGAAGTTAGAATATGAGGTAACTGACAGCTCTCTGCACACCCTCACATCCTCATTTACATGCATGACAGTGAGTGAGAAAAAGAAAAAAAATCTTATATTGTCATGTGACTGTTAAGGAAGATGCACTTTTGCTGTTTCTGGAGATGGGAGAACGTGCAAATGTTCTGTCCAAGTGGCAGGTAAGTTGATTAATGGACTACAATCTAAGTGGAGAACTGGAGAATTAATGGGTTGTGGTCAGGCCACTTGGTGACATAGTGCAGTCACCACGTTTGCTAGGCTATGCACATACACCATGTCTGAGAGGAGCAGTACTGGTTGCATTTCCTTGTACTCACCCTAACTTCACTATGGAGGACCGTGGTCTGCACACTGAAGTGTATCTCGTTCCCCACACAATGAACCATTAAAAGGAATATTGCAACAAACATACTGCTTTCTTTCTGAGCATTCAGTCAAGTAAAATTTGTATTTAAAATCATGCTCATTCAGAAGTGTATACCCCCCATAGGACAATATTTTGGATAGTATAAAGAATGACTCAAAGAGTACTTTGTGGGGCGAAGAGAAAATTTGGGACAATTCTTGTAGCTGGATTATCTTTCTTACGTAGACAACAAGAAATACACACTGAGGAAAACAAAAGGATGACAAGGGAAAATGTTTTTGGAAAATGTTTCTATTTTTGGTGCTGAGTCCCTTTTACACCCTCTTTGTTATCAAAATGCAGCACCTAGTCCAATGGGCTGCTTATATACCTAGCAAGTCCTTCCTAGTGTCTGTCTGTTGAAGGCACAGTTGAAAACAAAATGGTGAGATTTGCAAACTACAGGCTTTTTTTTAGATGTAAAATGGAGAGGGAGATTTTTTTTTAAATGGAAAAAAATTTGAAGATGGAAATGACCCTTGGGAGAGACAGTAGGATCTGTGTGTTTCTCTCCTAAGCATTCCTGGATGTTTCATAGATGTGGGCTGAGGTGGTGAGGCTGCTAGTCTCTGTTCCTCCAGCTGGTTATCACTGACATGTCTCCCAAACATGAGTAAGCCTCATGGAGAACACAGTGGTACTGGGGATGATGTCAAAGCCATGAAGGTTTAACTTGCTTCCAGTATCCCATGCACCTCTGCATTCACCATTAATGACATTTCTACTTGAAAGGACTGACAACCTTGATAAATTTAACCAGTAAAAACATATATGAATAAAGAGTGTCCTTTTCTTCATTTATTCACCCCAACATATTCAGTGAAACAGTCTTAACATATTGAGCTAAATAGGGAGCATGTTTTGCAGTTTTCCTTGGGAGGAATGGAAAAGGCTATGGCATCCTAAGAAATTCTCAGAAAATATGAAACGCTTCACAATGTGACTCAACAAACTGATTTACAGTGTGTGCAGTATCAGCCATGTCTGGGTGAGTAAGATGCCATTGTAGATGTCAGTGAAAGAGAAGAACAAAGAATGGAAAAGAAAAGAAGAGGGGGAAAAACCTGCAGAACTAAATCCAAGCCATTTGTAAGTGGGCATTACTCCATTAATTTCACATAACTGCTAGTATTCTGCTGAGATGGACACAGTGGTTATAAGGTTGACAGACTGGTTTCATGTAACCTGGGATTCAGTCCCTTCACTTGTGAAATGTTTTCTCCACTGGATTCGGAGGAACTGGTATCACAAGTCCTGCTGCATAAATACTCCACCTATGTTTCTCCCACAGCCACAAGGAGAGGTGAGAGAGTTATCTATTAGGAATGAGTCAGACACTGAAATCTTTGTAAATGCTCCCAGGACAGCATACAAATTTATAAATTCTCAGCATTTTCTGTTTAATGGTCTCATATCAAGAATACCTTCACAGATTCCACTCACAGCTATTTGCAAGCTTTTTTGTTAATGGGAAATATTATTTTGGTTTTGTCAGTTGCATTTGTAGAAAGGTTGCACTGTTGACAAGTTTTTCTGAGTTTGCTGTTTTTTTTCCTTGAGCTACTCTCTACATTTTCAAATGAAGTATTTCTTCATAACAAGATATGTCAAACTTCATTTTAGAGTGAATCAAAGAGATTCTGCATTGAAGTGCCTGGGGAGAACTTTAGAAACCGAAGTATGGCTAGAATTAAAACTTGAGGTTCGGGAGTTTGTCCTAAAACTCAGATTAAACATCAGAGATTGCCAGGAGATGATAAAGAACAGCCTCTGTAGATGATAGTCCAGTATAATTAATAACATCTGATTACTTTCTTGTTTTGCTCCATTTCAGTGTTCCGGCTTGATAAAGTTACCCTGACACACTTCTCACATGCACATATTTACTTGAGAATATGTACTTCTGGTCCCCATCTGAGCCTGAGATCTGGTCTTATTTCCTACACTTAACAGCCTTAAGGCTTAATTTATAATTGCTTGGAAGCTTCCAAAAAAATCCAGATTCTAGACGCAATGATGTTAGTGCTTCAGAAGATGGCAGTCTGCCTCTGAATCTTGAGAAAACATGCTCCAAAGTTGAGGGAATCAGAGAGGTGGTGAACAGTACATAAATCTCAATATTGCAAAATACTAAATACTCTGGTACTGTTCCAGTAAAGCACTTAAACGAGTGACCAGTCCCTTCCTGAAAATGGACCCATGCAAACATTCTGTGCTGGATCGAGGCAAAGTCTGTGGTACTTGGGAAAGCTGGGCTCATGCCTCTTTCTGTGACACAGGACACGTTGCTGCATTGTTTTCATCCGTTCTAGTAATAGTTTGCATAACTGAGTTTTCCTATAGTGGAGTCAGTTTATTTATTTATCTCTTTCCAACAGCCCACTGGTGGGCAGAATAAGGAAGAAAACAAGTAAAGCATGCAGGATGTTAAGAACCATTGACCTATCTTTGGGAAAAAAAAAAAAAAAAAAAGTTTATGCAATGGCTTAGTTTTGAGTACTCAGATTAAGATTTACAGAAAATGACCTACATTTATCTTATGAAGATTGTCCCCCATCAGATTCTGTATATGTATATATATGTTGTTTTCATGTTCATGGAAGAACTTTTGTCAGACACTATATGGATGATTCTGAGTGGATATTCAACACCAATTCCTCTACTGAATTTACAAAAATATACTCACATTAAGAGAAAAAATTCTGTAACCGTATTCCAAAATTTTTACCACAACTATAAAAATTTTTATGCCCCAGGAAAACAAAATCTGTTCACTGAATTTTTCAGTCTGTTAGAGATGAAGGCTTAATGTCTTTAATGGTTTGCTGTTGTGTAGTCATGAATAAGAAGAAGGCTTCTATCCGGTTTGTTTTATCGTATAACACTCAAAACATGTTTAAATATAATTTCTGTGATCATCCTTACCCACTCATATTTTCAAAGCTTGTTCCCTTCTTTGCCTTCTATTCCTTTTCCAAAATGACTACTAAAAGTTCATAGTATTGAAATATTAGAATCTTTGCCTTTTCTACCTCTCTTCTGCACCAGAACCCTTCAACCTTTGGATACTTACCTCACAAAACAGCAGATAGGAAAACTAGCAAGTTACACATAAGACAGGGTGAGCTCCCTATCTCCATTATTTTTTTTTCCATATTTATAAAAAACATGTCTTTGGAGCAAAGAATTCCTTCACCTTAGGTTTTCTTCTATGTTGCATCTCAGACCAACCAGCTTTCATGATATTTCTGTGCAAAGCATATGTTTTTCCTTGAGATACTTTAAAATGATACAGATCTTGCAATTATTCTGTTTATTTCAGTGCTGTTACATGGTTTTATAACATTTAACTTTTTTCATTAATATTAGAATGTAAGAAAAAATATTGTTTATGCAAACATCCATAATGAAATAAATTTTCTTTGGACAATACTACTACATTAAAGTGTCATTGTATACATAGAACAGCTTCATATAAATATTAATATTATAGTGCAGTAAAAATTATTAAATGTCATAGCAAAATAGAGTTATCAGCACCTGAACACATCTGTGAAATATTTCAGATACAGAGGAGTTCTGTAATGTATTTGTTTTGTTAAACTTAGAGCATAGAATAAAAACATTCACCTCTGCATTTTCCTGATCACAATTTTTATTTCTTTACAAAGAGAGCATAGGTGCATGTGAACAAAACAGTTCCACTCAGTAGGGCACATAGCTCAGAGCATTCTGTCCCATTTTCAGTGACCTGAAAAGCACAAGGGCTGTTGTGCTGAAAAAGAGAAAAAAGGAAGAAAAAAGAGGAAAACAGGGGGGAGTGGAAAGAGAGAGAAAAAACTTACCAGGACAGCTGTAGACAAATAGTACTTTCACTACCTACACAAATTTGAAACCTATCACTTTCCTTCGAGAAAGACACTGTTAGGGAAATGGAAGCATGGAGTGCTATCTCACCATGGTTTCGTTTGGGAAATGTTGAGAAACAACAGTGATGATGAATTTGTAAAGCAACATCTCTGTTAATGTCATAACAAAATAGTAATAAAGGACAGACAAAAAAGTCAAACACTGAAGCAAATGATGGGACAATGCTTCTCATAGGAGAACTCCTATCATGTAGGACACCACTGACTAAAGCAGTGCTTTATTTTAGGGTCTTTATTTGTGGAGTATTACACAACATAAGGAGACATTATTCTGGTTATACAAAATCATTGGAATAAATTCCAGAATTACCACACAGCAATTACAATTCAACACAGACACACTGAAATAATGAAGGCAAACAGGGCTTCTTTCCACCTCTGTGTACATGACCTTTTCCATAACCACCCTGTAGCTAAAGGATACATGTCACTGCTTCCTCTTCTTTCCTGTAAAATGACTGCATCACTCATCTGGCAAGCAGGGCAAGACAGTCACACGAGGGGTCAGTGTGGTGGGCACTCATGGAATGAATGGGAAGGGAATTTTGGCAGCAATAATGTTAGGTAAAGTATAGATGACACTCCAGATAATGAGAAAGATCGCTGAGCAGGCACTGTATGGACATGATAAAAGCTTTGATAGCAGTGGTAGTGATTCACATGGAGTTTCTACATGCCAGAGAAGGTGGCAGGCAAAATTTAATGGAGCTCTCACATTGGGAATGGGATCAGTGTGCGAGTGGGACTGTAGAACATACAAAAGTGATTAGTCATATAGAAGAGGAAAAGCTATTTCTTCAGTAAAAGGTCCCTCTGACTTAAGGCCATGATGATTATTTGTTACTGTCTGTTTTTAATGAGACATTTTGTTGGTGGTCAGTGGATAATTCTTAAGCCCTGACAGCACAAGCTTGATTCGGGACGTTCTGTAGTGGAACAAGTGCAAATGAAGAGGTAAAGTTCTGTTTGTGGATACACTTTTTCTGTAAAATTTTCATCAGTAGTTCAATTATGCATTGAAATTTGAATAGTCTTCTGATTACCAGATGGCTAAAAAGTTAAATCATTTACCTGGAGATATGCAAACTGAGCACACATTTCAAAATATAAAGCACATTTTTTCTTGCAAATTGGGAAAGATGGCCTTGATCTAGCTAAAAATACCCATTGGTGACTACCACCTTCATTCTAAGTTATTCTTAATATGACAAATCCAAATATTTGTAGAAATCCATGTCCATTTCTTCTCATATTATAGTCAGTCTTTAGGTATTATGATGCAGAAATAAAAATCTGGTTGACACTGGCATCCTGCATCTTCCATCTTTGTTCTAGTCTTGCATATAGCTGAGAGTTGGTCACTGTTGCTAAAATTACCGGCATTAGAAGTAGGTAAAAAAACAACAGTAAGATTGAAGCACTGAAATAAATCAGGATGATATAACAGAGTTTACAAGGGCTATGGTGGGTTTTTATGTGTAAACCTGCAGCTAACCATGTTTGTTTTTAAAATTGAGCACATGTATAACAGCATGATGGATGTCTTCTTTATAATTCCTCCCCTGTAGACTATTCAGAAATAGGATCAACTTTCTATTTAAAGTTATTAGCAACTACTCCTGCTTTTTAACTGGAAAAGAAGTGGCAGATTTATAAAAATAATATTCCAAAAAAAAATTAGATTTAAATATGAAAACCCTCAGATTTATACTACCAAAAATAAATGACTACCACAGATATGAAAGATTGTCTCATTCAGAGGAGTACTATAAAAATCTAAGACGCAATCACATCAACTAGCTCCTCAATAAAGTGAAAAGCATTGTGATATGACTTTAAAATCATGTGAAAATCAGATACTTTGTGGGAAAATGGTACTGGAATGATGACATCTAATATGTAAAAAGGCTATCCAAAATAACACCAATCGGTACTTAGGAATATTTACTGATACACTGTGATATGCTTGTGGGGAAAGGAAGAGGTAAAATAAAACTTATTTTAAGAGGGTGATTTTTTGAATGAAGAAGTGGGCTTACAGAAGAAGTATAATCTTTGATTAGCATATTATTTAAAAACATTGACACTATGAAGAAGAATTTTTCTAAACCAGTGTCTGTTCAAAAATCATGTCATGACACTAACCAAGATGAAGCCAGATACATAAACCTCAGTGCTAGTACCCATATTTGTAATTTCAAAATACAATAACGAATTATTATTATATTGCCACACTGCAATATATACTGCAATATATACTGCAAAAGTGAAACGTATCACAGTTAAATGAAAGATGAACATATGCGGCAAATTATGTCAATAGAATACATATTTATCAACAGATTTCCCAGGATTTCTCACTGGTTTTACAGGAAATACAGTCCAAATTGTGTTGTCTGTGTCTTGAAATTCCAAATGAGTTGTAATGTATAGTGGCTCACACTACACTCACCTCTGCAAAACTACTGGATGTGAGTTTATTTACATGTTAAGATCAGTCAAATGAATTAACAGAAACATTAGAATACACAGAAAAGCAGTAATTTAAAAATAGCGTTAGAAAGACAACATCTGGACAGAATCAAAAGATCAAAGCACTAGCTGATATTAAACCATTCCATTGTCAGTGTCTATTAGACTCTCCAGATTATGGATTCTTCTCTAGTTTAAGTCACTTCAGAAAAAGTCATTCTAAGAACAAAAATTGTTTTCTGGGAAATAATGATTCTGTCTGGAAATGTTTTGCTGTGTAGAGGTAGAGTATTATACCTGAAGACCCTTCAATTTTCCTCTCTACTTCTCTCATTTTCTTCTGCTCCCCTCACTTTGCTTATACCTGTTATATACCTTTTACATTCTTATTTTTTTTATTTTTTTCTTCGCTCTTCTGCTTCTGCTTCTGTTTCTTTCTCCTTCACACATCACAGTTTATCACCTTCCTCTGCTCTTTCTTTTCTACAATTTCTTTTTCCTTTTTTTTTTTTTTTTCACTTTTTAACTATTTGTAACTTCTTTTCTAATAAGTCTCTGCTTATGGGAGGGAACAATAATAACTCCAGGTCTTTGCAGTTTGATACTACCAAGTCTTCTGCAGTGGTTTAGCAGAAATAGCAAGGTCCATTAGAAAATGCACCAACTAAAAAGTAGACAGGTTCCAGCCCTGTGCTCAGATCAGTTACTATTCAGCTTTGTGATTTTGGGTACATTTTTGAGCTTTGTTGTCTTGCTACTTCTAATTTGCCTTCCTATGGGCACAGGTAATGGAAGGTAAGTCCTTCAGGGTTTGTTTTGTTTTGTTTTATTTTAAATCAGTTTGACTGACCAGACAAAAAATATGATGCTCACTGGTGAAGTGCGTTGTAACTGGTAAGTGTGTTGTAGATGGCCACTGCTGTCACATTCACCAGTGGCTGGTTGTTTGGTTACTTGGTTGGTTATTGGACTGAATACTGGCAGTCGAAACCCTTTGATCTGCTGTTCTTATGGAAAGTGCTGGCTCTTGTTTTAGTTACCTGCATCTACTTTTAGCTACCTGTACCGAGAATCACCTAGCGTACTTGTGAGCACCTTGATGATGCCACAAGGTTGTTGCAGAAAGTTGCATGCAGTAGTATCAGGGCCCTGAAATGATTTTGAGGACAGCATTTCCATACATGCTTACAAGGACTAGGGATGCTGTTGGAGGGATCCCTCATGCAAAGATGTCCAGACTCTGTTGAGGTGCAGATATAAAGATGAATGTCCTTTGGAGTATCTTTCCCTGTCATGCCACCTGGGCAACTCTCAGAATAACCCGGAGTTGCTTGATGAGTAAGACAGAATGGTGAAGCACTTTGGCCTCAAGAATCCTACCAAGGATGATCTAGAAAACTGTGGAATACTGTGAAGTTTGCTGTGAATGAGTAAATAGGTTCTTAAAGTGTAACACTAACACTGTGAACAGTCAGGAAAGACAGTGCTGTGAATAAATACCCGAAGTCAGCTAAACATCTCATGGCACTTCAGTAAGGTCATTACTGTACAATATGATCTGAACTATATTTTATAGTCACTGTAATAGGTGTGTGAAATTTTAACTTGAGAAGTATGTTGGTATTTGTCATGAAAAGGGCACCACAAATATATATCTCTGTGTTCTTTTATTTTTCTAGACTTTCCTCTCCTTAGTTTTCTTCTTTTGTCCTCTTTTCTCGATTTTCTTGTATCCTTTCTTCAGTTTTTCTCATCTTCTTTTCTCTCCATTTGTTCTTTGCAAGATATTGAAATAAATCTTAATATGTGCTAATGAGTATTCCTAAGTACATTTAAAATTTACATAAGGAGGAGTAGAAAGATAAAAAGTGAGTGGAGGAGAAGAAAGAGCATAGCTCTGTGTTGCTTCCAGGTTTAGTTCATTTCCATAGTCAGCTGCGGTAAGTCCTGTGGCATTTGTTGAGCAGGAAGGAAAGAAGGGAGAAATGCAGAGTTTATTTTCATTTTTTTCATAAAGTAATGTTGAAATTCCACAGAACCTCTTTCAGGCTCTCAGCAGAGCTACTTAGTCACTGTGATATTTTCCAAAACACAGTCATTACCTGTACCTGAAGATTCATTTCCAAATTAAGAAAATAACCGAACAGCAGCACCTTTTTTTTCCATGAATGAATCTGAAAGCAGAGCAATAGCAGTCGTGTTCATTACATGCAGCTCTGCTGTTTGACTTCCCCAAAATTCACAACACAATGTAAGAGTCTCAATCCCTTGTACCAGGGTTGAGGTCCTATGAGGATGAAGCTCTGCTTGCTGCAGCCAGTGTGGGAAGGTGAAGAAGCTGAGGGGAGCAAAAGGACCTTGGTGTACAGCAGTGTGTTGCAGTGCTTGTGCATGTCATGAGACTTACAGATTTTGTACCAGCTGCGTATGGATTTGTTGGACACAACAGAAGGAGCTTGGAATCCATGCTGGGGGAAGCAGGGCACTGTGGGCCCCATACAGAAAAGCTCCTCCAAGGACCAGTGGTACTGGGAGAGGAGGGTCATTGCTCTGTTACTGTGGAAGCGAAACAGCAACCTTGATGCTATGAAAACTGCTGCTACTCTTGTTAGCACTTCAGTCCTTATCTCTTAAATGAAGGTAACACCTCTCTGGAGGGCTCTGAGGAGAAAACCATTAGTGACTAGGACCTGCTCAGACACTATAATAATGGAGGCGGTATAAATAAATATAGATCCAGCTTCTAATGAGAGGAAGACACTGTCTTTTTGTGAATGAAGGAGGATGCCAAACTTCACCCCTTCCTCACCACTGTTGTTTCCCTCCTACATGAGGATTCCCCTTAAAAGTCCTTGCATCCTTTTTCTCTCACAGTGTAACAGCATCTTCTACTCCCCTGAAAACCAAGATGCCAGCTACTTCCCAGTGAAGGCAGCAGAAGGAAAGGGCCCTTTTCTAAAAGCCCAAATCAAGCTATATGTAACCTGGCAGGTTCCTTCTTCTCTGGATTAACAGCTGAAATGTCTTTGGGTGACTCCTCTACTGAAAGGAAAGCTTTGAAAATATGTTGAGTGTAGGGAGAGGCGCTCAGAAGATCTCGCAATGTATGGGAAAAATAGAGGCCCATGAAAAGATCTCGCGATGCATGGAAAGAACAGGGAACTAAAGATCTCGTGATGTACAGAAAGGCGTGTATAATGCAATTGCGCAGCTAATAAACCGAACAAATAGCATCCACCATACTGGTGTTTGTGCTTTTGTTCCTGTGCTGGTTTAAGCCCTGCCAGGACTGGAGAGCACGTTGCTGTTGCCCTTCCCCCATCCTCAGCCGGTTGGGCTGGCAGTGAGGCACAAACCCCGGGCTGAAATAAGAAGAAATTTAATACAACAGTGTGATAAAACAATCTGAATAGCAGCAGTGGCAATGACAAAAGATCTACAGAGAAATACTGCAAAATGGTCAGGGAAACAAGCCCGCCGCGTGTGTTGCAACCCCCAAAACCAAAAGCAAAAGTAAAAAGGCTCTGCCCCTGGACCTGACGTCAGCATGGTATGAATAACCCTGCTGGAGATCCCTTCCCCCTCTCTCTCTGCTGGGGAAAACTTGACCCTATCCTAGTTGAACCAGGACAGTTCCCGCGAAGGTTAACCTCCTGCAGGGGTTAGCTGTGATCTAAACGCCACATTTCTGTGGCTTAACAGATGGAAAAAGACAGCTAATGCCTTACCACAACAGTTGTGGAACTAAAGCTCACCAGATCCCAGTCCCACTCCTTATCTTCTCAGCTTCCTGCAAGTTTGGCTATCAGTCTACTGAGTGAGGTTCCCAAGCTTGCAGAACCCTGGCATGTGGGACAGCCCTGCGGCACAGACAGCAGTCACTGGCTACCAGATGGGGAGCCAGGAGCTAGATTTGGCAAGAGGTGGAGCTCCCAGATGTGTCTGTCAAGTGCCCACCTGGGTGAGCCCTATCCCTGCTCACAGGTGGATATCTTCGAACTGCAGAACCTCCTGAGCAGGATTCCCAGCACTCTGGCAGGAATTACACAAGTTTTGGATAGAAGCCTGCCCAATGGTCCAAGTTCCTTCAAATGACTGACTGTGTTTTGACTGAAGCTCACAGAATTTGCTCAACAAATCAGCATTTTGATGGAAAATCGGCTTTAGTTAAGAGGTGTCTGTCACGGAAATCCATATTCAGAAGTATTCTTCTCTGTGGGCAGGACATGATTCCAGGTAACTGCCATCCCCCCAGGCTGTTCTTCTAAGAAGAACCAGAGAGAGTGTGTGCCACACTGTGGGAAGGGATTTAACTTCCTCTCACCCATTCACATCAGGATCATTTTTACATGATAATGATCTGGATCTGCATTTATACTTACATATTTAGATTATTGTCACTATACAATGTCTGAGCTGTAAGGAATTTATGTATTTTTCGTCACATCTCTCCTGAACCTGCTACCTGGTTCACAAAGACTGAAACACAAAGCACAGTTCCTTAGACAGGATTAGGTGCTGAACAGAACACAAATCTCAACACTCTGCCTGTTATTGAACCATCATTTTCCTATTCCTGTTTTCACAGCTTCTACCAGCATGTTTTCTACTTGCAGTCTGTTTCCTACCCTGAGAGATCAAATGAAGAATTACCAAGACTAGAGTCTTGTGAAGATTTCCTTCCTCAAAGCTGTTTCCAGTTATTTTACTGTGGAACAGAAGGAAAAGACAGGGTCAATCCAACCATGTCTTGAATTTTGGAACAACTGAGTATCAGTACATATGCACTGAAGTACTTTCCCTCAGGAAGCTGTGTTTTATTGCTTTGTTTGGGTTGAATTATATGATTTTTATATTTACTTTGTTAATAATAGACTCTGCATATGAATAATTCCAGGTTGCTTAAAAAATTTCCAGCAGAGTACAATATGTTATTCAGATTGTAACAGATCCTTGACTTCCTGAAATTATTATGGTAACATCATTGATAGATACCATATAGACTTTAGAAGAACTTTCATAATAACTTCTCCCTCATTTTTTGTTAAAAAACCTGACCAAGTTTTTGGGTTTGTGCTATCTGGGTGGATGGTGCCATATAATAGCCATTTTGCTAATGTAGCCATTTTAATAGAACGAGCTTGGACAAGTAGGTGGTGTATGGAAAAGCTGGGAAAATGTTTTTTCAAATAGCTCATGTTCATGAAAAATACTGCTTCAACAATAGCTCTGATACATTTGCAAACAATGATGCTTCTCAAAGAGTTACAGTTATCTATCCTGCTTCATATATGGCCAAAGGATCTCATTGTATCTTTTTCTTATTTAAGAAGTTGGTAAATATTTCTATATTAGTACATAAGAGAATTGCCAAATCAGTTATTTCCTGGTTGCTCCTATCTTTACATTTACACTACAGAATGGAGTAACTGAGTCTGGGCAGTACAAACCTTTGCTTCCCCTTTGTTTAATATTAAGCATATAGAGGAGACACCATCTTTTAATACAGAAATCTTATGCTCTTACCATGTTTTAACACATATCCATGTACATAACACTGTAGTTAAGAGTCTTGTGAAAGAAAGAATTAAACTTCTAAGCAAGCTGAAATTGAAAATACTTGGACAACTGATGCTCTCTGGTCATCCAAACTTAATAAAGAGCCAATTTGGTTTTTCTTGGCACCTGTTTAATGAGGAGGAATCCTATGGCTTTCATGGAAACAAATCTTCCATCCACTCAGACACCTCCTAACTTCTAATTATCCATTAAGCTGGCCAAAACTTCTATCCAATTATCCAGTTTCTTGGCTAATTCTTAGTGTTTCCTTTTTTCCACAAGCACCTTTATAGTCTTTTCTAGATTCTTCCCTCAACATATTTCCTGAAGGCTTTCTTACATTCAGGAAGGATAGTGGTTGCAGTTGTTAAGAATGGGAAAAATATCTGACTGTCAGGAGCATATGGTTGGCAGCTAAGTGAAGCATATGTCACTTTCAGCAGATTCACATAGATTTTGGAGAGAACTGCAAATAGTACGAGGCCTTGGAGACCTTAGAGAGAAGGAACAGTTACACATCACCTCCCTTTCTAGCTCTCCATTGGATTGCCCATCTTTGTTGAATTGAGCACTAGGATCCTGTCTTCACTTTTAAGATTAGTCTCAGTTTATCACCCCTGCAACTCTTCCAGTGTATTCACTCTCAAATAATTATGACAAAACCTATCTTAAGCTTTGTGAACAAGAAATTCTGTTGCTCATGCTACCCCCTGAGGCACTCCCAATAAATATCTTAAAGCAGCTTTGTTAATTCCCTCAGAACATCTCCCAGAATTTGTTTGCCAATATACCAGCAGTAAACTAGACATTTGTTCAGCAGGAACATGCTCATTCCTCCTTAGCCTGTTTGGAATTGCTTTTGTAAAGAGCCTAACACAGTGGGATCATGGTCACATGGTACTGCTCTAGGCACCACGATTGCTATATTAAGAAGATAGACACATGAGAGACAGTTCAGTTGCCTAAATAATCTAGTGACATCTGCAATGCTGAAAAGTACCTGAGATTTAAGCATAGTTCTCCAGTGATGGAGATCTCACAGCTCTCTGGGTGACCTGTTCCAGTGTTTGAACATTTCATAGTAAAAAATTAGCTTCTTATATCAAATTCAAATAAGAATTTCCCACACTGCAACTTGCACACTGCATCCTTTCACTGTCTGCCTCTTGAAGAGATTTAAGCTTCTCCTTCTCTGCACTGTCACATAAAGCAGGTTTAGGTAAATCTTTTATTTTCCAGTCTGAACAAATGTGGTTCTCAGCCTCTCCTCATACATCATGTGCTGCAGTCCCTTACCATCTTGGAAGCCTCCCCTGGCCATGGTCCAATGTGTCCATGTCATTGTTGCCAATTGGGAGAAATGACATGTACTCCAGATGTGGTCTCACAAGTGCCAGACAGAGACAGGCGAAAAATCACTTTGCCTGATCTGATGGCTACACTCACATTAGCCACAGCACAGCTGCTGTGGAGACACACCACTGGCTGATGTTCAATTTGCTGTTGACTGAGACCCCCCTGGCTGATTTTGTTGTTTGTGTTTTTTTTTCTTTCAGCAAAGCTGAGTTCAGGCAAGTCAACCCCCAGTCTGCATTGCTGCATGGGGTTACTCTATCTCAGGTGCAGGACTTTGCATTTGCTGCAAGATATCACATTTTATCTGTGTCAGTCCTTTTTTCCTAATTTGGAACTGCATTTCTTCATGTGGTGAGAGGACCCTTATTGTTTCTTCAGTCTGGAAATGCAAGTAATATCTGATTGCAGCAGTACATAGATATACACCAAAATGAAATTCTGCAAGCTTTGTAAAATGACAGCTGATTATCCCAGAAAACCAGTAAATGCATTTCCCAGACTGGTAAACACATGGGTAGGGTTGCCTCAAAATAGATGTTTTTATTAGCTAACCAATAGGAAGAAATTATTTTAGGGTGGCCTAAGGACTATGTTTGACCTCTCCTTTCAATCTCCTTCATCCCACCCTCTTGTAAGTTTTTAGTTGCAAAGTAAAGCAGCCAGGCAAGAAAACCTGATCATAATAAACACTTAATGAAGAAAACATAAATACACAGAAAGAAGAAAATAAGAAGCTACAGACTTCCATTGTAGAAACATAGAATTTGTGCATATAATTTGGTACAAATCTGATAACAGATGCTGCTAAATTTAATTGCATTCAACATCACAAATCCTACTCTTGTCTTTGCAGTTATGAGGCATCCGATCACAGCCAAGAGACATGTACTTCTACTTGCAATAGGAGAAGGCTATAGTGTCTTTGGATGCAAACTGGTGGATCTGCCTTAGAAAGGAATTTGTGAACACAAAGTTTGCATGTCATGTCTCCACCTGATGTATTACTTATAACAAGGAACAACAAACTCTCCAAGGTGCTGCTATAAAGGCATGATCCACAGTTTACTGAAATCAACAAGTGTTTTTCTCCACAGCCCTAAGAGACCAATATGTGGAGATAGAAAGTGACAAGATAGCATTAGAAGATACTAGGCATAGATATCTATGCACTGAGAACAATTAATAAATCTAGTAAGAAAATCTTCCAATTTTCCATATTATTAGTATTATTACTATTTATTTGAAACTACTTCTCAGAGAGTTTTATGATTGTGGCTACTTCGTTAGTTGTCCTAGATTTTAGCCAGTCAAAACCTGTAAGCAAGAAAGGCTCTGAAATGCAAACTTGTGAGTCATTGCTTGTATGATAGAACTTCAGGCTGAAAAGGCTTATACAAAACATTTCCACAATGCTTTTCTTAAAAAAACCCCTCAACAAACAAACAAACAAAACACCCCACATAAGAGACCTGTTTAAAAATTCTAGACACAAAAGCAGACAATGATGTTGCATTCAGTAAAAGGTATTTTCTTTCTTGAAGCATCGTATAACATCACTCCAAATTTGTTGCTATTCTCATTCCTGAAACAATTAATGCTGTAGATCAGCCTCCTCTCTCCAATGTAACTCCAGTTATGCCTTTTTCAAAAATACTGAGCTTAGTACAAGCTCAGTAAAGATATTTTTCAAAGCCCCCAATTTAGCTTTGAACGCTCAGGCATGAGTAGAAGTTCTGATTGAAAGCAGAGGAACAGGACCAGGTTTTGAACAGATGTTGGCAATTTTTTGTTTTAATTGAGGCAAAAGATTCTGAAGTTCAGATAGCATGAATCAATGCACTCATTCTGAGGAAAAATGACATGATTTAGAAACTAACATATAAAAATAGACAGAAACATTTTGACAGACTGTTTAAACTTTTATCTAGTTCGGGAGTGATGATGAATGGGAAAGATGTGAAGGGGAGGAAGAAGAAGGGAAGAGAATCTAGGAGATATGATAGTTTGTCTTTAAGTGGTCTGAATTTTAAAGCACTTAGAACTGAATTACTGCTGCTTTAAAAATCAAGGCCTTCTTTTCAGTACTTTCGCTTGGATTAGAGAAGATTTACTCAGCCACAGTAATTGCCCTGATAGAGCAAACTGAAAACTATTCAAATCACCCAAGTTCCAGGGAAAGGTAAGAAACACGGTAACAAGATGTTTTAGACCTGTAATTTTAAAAAAAAAAAAAAAAATTAAAAAAAATCTCTTTTAATTGAATTTGAAACTGCACTCAGAATCTAGAAGAGCTGGAATGGAAGACATTTGAGAGCTACTTATAATTTCCTGATCTTGTGGACTACATTAAGCTGGCTGAGCAAGTCACAAATTACTGCAGCTTTTGTCCTGACTTCTAGCAACAGCAGATGAAATCTGTAAATACTCATTCAGGTTGAAAAATGGTGTAGAGGCTTTCCTTAGAATTATATTCTTTCAGCAACAAGCACTCCATCCAGCACAAAAAATGAGAGAGCAGCCACACTGAAAGGACTTTACCCCTTCAGTTTCCTAAGTTCATGATCAAGGAATGCCAACTGTGTTCTTATGTCTCATTTTTTTTGTTTTGAGCAGCCTCTACAGAACGGTGCAACATTTCCGAACACATGCACATATTGGACATGCCATCCAGCAGAAAATATGCTGTACTCGCACCCAAATTACTGACATTGACTCAGACACCCAAATGTGTCAAGAGGTTGAGTACAGAGAATTCCTCAACCAGGCTGAAGAATCACTGAATCGTTGAATTATAGAATATGAGGTTGGAAGGGACCTCAAGGATCATACGGTCCAACATTTCTAGGCAAGAGCATAGTCTAGACAAGATGGCCCAGCACCCTGTCTAGATGAAGGAGGTGTGTGTCAAACACACTGTCTGCGCAGCTCTGAAACACGTACCTCTGCAGAGCTTGAGACCACTTCAAGCACACAGGCAGCTATCATTACTTTGGGTAGAAACAAAGAACTTTTCATAGAAAAAAAAAGGAAAAATGGACAGAAGAATAGGTAATATTATCTTCTATCACTTATGACTCACTCTCCAGAAATGTGAGACATACTTTTTAGGATGACTTTAGGCTACAGCATAATAAGCAGAAGTAGCTATTTTGAAGTCAGAGAATGAAATCGGTGGATCCGATGGATGCTTTTTTTTTTTTTTTTTTTTTTTTTTTGACATTATGAGCAAGATCTTCCCTCTGATTCACAGAGTTGTTTAAATCGGAGGGGACATTTTCAGCTCATACTCAGGATCTTCTTGAATTGAATCTGCACATCAGGCCCCCTGGGTCTACAGTGCATAGAACTGTGCTGTAAGGCCATTTACCTGGTTGTGACATTTAGTAAAATTACAGAGTCTGTCCCAAACAGACGTGAAAACAAAAGTAATAAACTTAATGAAGCAGGTATTTCCATGAGAAGCTTGAGAAGCTGTTGGCCTCCTGCTTACTAAGTGTTTCAAAAAATATTCATACATGCATTTCACTGTAGCTTTGTTCTGATGATTGGTCTGTCATAATGGACTGTAATTGGATTCATGACAATTACTGATTTTCCATTACCACCTTTCAATCAATCTTTTCAGAAATGTCTCATTTCGAAGGGATCAGAATTTCAGCAAGGGAAACTGCACACTTTTTATCCATTGTTAACAACAGATACTTTCATTATAGAATTCATGTCAACACCCAAAGTTTCTTTGGTTAACAATAATAAAAACTATGACTTAGATAATAACTCATATCTGGGGATATTCATATCGGTTATTAAGAGTAGTTCATTTATAACTGCTATAACCTGGGAGTATTTTTCTCTGGTTTATAAATAAGAAAAATGAGTCACAGCTAAAGGACTGAAACAGTGCTCTAAGTGGCAACTGTATTTTACAATAACAAAAGGCCCAGGCACTTCAGTGGGAGCAAACTTACCCTAGATGACATAGCAGATGAGGGTAAACACATCACTTCAACTCCTGAAGTCCTCACACAGGACTTTTAGTCCTCAAGAACAGGACTAAATTCCAGATAAAGACTGAAATTTAGGGCCCCAATTAATTTCCTCAAGACAGGCATCTGGTGCCATTTGAACTGGCAGGTATGATACAGGAGCCAAAGGTTATATGTGCCTTTCTGGACTATCATCAGGAAGCCAGGCAAAATGCCATTTGTTGTCTAAGTTGGCACAAATGTCTATGTCTAGGCAAATGAATCAAGCTCCGAGTGTCTACAGCTAATGTCTTTATGTGAAGGTAGGTATCTCCATGATAGTCATTGATGATCTAGTTAGCATAATCAGGGGAGCCTGAAGAGCAATTATGATCACCCGGCAATGGACATCTAGTGACTGAATAATTTTCTGGACTTCTTTGGCTGCACAGGCACAATTCTGTTGCCTAAATATAGGTGTTAATACCATTTACCCTATTGTAAATTAGGTATGTGTTTAAGGCCTAAAGATACAATGTAGGTACTTCAGGAGATGCATATCCTTCTGGAGTGGAAGCTGGAGGCCAGGAAGGGTGTCCACAGTGTCTATAATGCCATCAGATGCCTGTTATATACCAAGACACCTCAAAGTAGATGTCTAGATATATGTCCATGTGTGTCCAGGGGCTAGGCTCAATAGCTAATAGGTGAGTTATGTATTTTCAGGTCAGATGATCCTGACAAACAGCACCATCATGTACTTAAAGACTGATTAGATTTTAGAGCCATTTAGTTATATTAAAGACACAGTGTGAAAGATATTTCATATCAAAAGAACAGAGAAAGGAAAATCTTCTTTTAAAAGAAGACAAAAAGGAGGCACCAAGTATTACAAGCTATCTGAGTTAACTTGAGTTCTTTTTATACAGTTAGACAAATCATCATACTGGCTCTTCGTAAACACCTGCAAGGGAACAAGGAAATGAACATCAGCCAACATGGATTTGCCAACAACAAATCATGTCTAGCTAATCTAATTTCCTTCCACAGCAGGATGGGAGGTTTTGTGGACAGAGGAGAAACAACAGATGTCATATATCTTTCCTTTAGAAAGACATTCTCTCTCATGAAATTCTCATAAGCTAGTAAAGATACATCAGTCTAAATGATAATACTAGAGAATAGAAAACTGTACACATGCTGTAATTATTAATAGTTCACTGTTAAGATAGAATGATTCATAGAGGGAATTTTGCAGGAGTTCATTCTATTGTTCTGTTAAATATTTTCATTAAAGAACTGGATTATATAGAAGTGAGTTTATTCATTAAGTTTGCTGATTATACCATACTGGGAGGGACAGCCAGTATGTTGGAGAAACTACATTCAAAATAGACCTGTTAAATCTGAGGGATGGAATGGAAAAAAGGATGAAATTCAGAGCAGACTTGTATGAATTACTATAGTTGGGCAGGAATATTCAAATGTATAAATAACATATGGAGGAGCAATGGCTGGGGACCACAAAATAGAAAAAAAGAGTTATGTCACACTACTATGAAATGGTGAACAACATGAATAGGTGTAGAAATGGGGGCATAGCCTCTAAAATATATGAAAACTTCTCCCTGCTCAGCTGTGCATTAGATATTGAAAAGATCTTAGCTGAAGTATCACATTCAATTTGGAACATCACTGTCAAGAAAAATCTGGACCAGCTGCTTAGTCTGGAGAAAAAGAATGAGAATTTTCAGAAGACTAATAAATATTCCCCTGAAAAGAGTAGAAGAAGTGCAGTTGGTTAGTCTGGAGAAGAGAAAGTGGAGAGGATGTGTGTCATCATTCTTGGCACCGGTATGGCACTGCCTGCTGCAATGAGGATTCAAACAACCAGCTTTCCAAGTCCATGATGACTGGGACAAACTGCAGGCTTGAAATGAAAGGAGGTTTAGAAAAACCTTTCTAATGGTCAAATAAGAACAATGAGAACTAACTGCCTGGGAAAGCTGAGGAGTTTCCAGTGTAAAAGGCCTTTAACAATATATCTCAAGAAATTCCTAGTTAAGTTGATCATGCTTTAGAATCTCTTCAGGAACCTTTAAGTAATAACATGAAAAGTAAGCAAATTCCAATAATTTAAAAAACTAACAGGATAGACATTATTTTAATATTTCTCCATGGGAATGTAAGAAATAGAAAAAATAAGATGCATAAAATGAAAAATCCTATGCCTAACTGAAGATTCTTCTATTCATTAGAAAGGAGGGGAAAAAAAAAGGTCACAGATGTCAATGGCCTAAGATCTATATTCAATTAATATCCAATTTTTTGTTTAAGAGTTTGTTCATGTCCTTGATAACTACCTATGTGAAGTTTTTTCTTCAGAAGATATTTTAGTACTAATGAGATGATTATGGCAGAAGAAATTGAACAGCACCAAATAAGCATCTTCTAGTGCTCATTCAGGGATTCAAATGTGTATTTTTAGTTACTGTGCTTGGTCTAAAAGACAAATGGAGATACCTAAAGCAAGTAGATCATAGATTTTCTTTAAAATAAAATAATTCTTACAATATTATTTAGAATGACCATTTAGGTTTTTTAGAAAATATAGCTACTTCATTGTTGATTATTTTTAGTATTTCTTACAGCAGGTGAAGGTAGCTTGGATTTCTTTTCTAAAGGTTTGATTCAAAGCTTTCCAAGCAGATGGAAGCCTTTCCTGCTAGCCAGCTTTTGAAAATCTGAACTCTAGTTACAGATCTGTGTATTATTATTTTTTGTTAAATTACAATAGGAATCAGATGTTCTGACCAAAATTGAATACATATAGAAATACCTACCGTAGCAATAAAAAGAAGAAAGCAAAACATGATTCCTGCACAAAGAGCTGACTGTTCTTTTATCATACCTATTATCTACTTTATCCAAATTCAGAATCAATAGCATTCAAAGCTAATTGACTCGTTGCGGACCAAAGATGACCAAACCACAAAGTATATTAGGTACAAAGTTATGAAAAATTCCTTAAAATGCTAAAAACTCTCAGAGTGAAGTCTTTGAAACCAAATTGGTTCTTTTCTCTCTGTTCTAATGTATAGCTTAAGCAGTACTGAACATGATCCATACAAATTGTGTGCTGCATACGGTTAATCACAAGACCGAAGATTAGCAAATTAAAGCATAATAAAATAATATCAACTAGCAGCAGCAAATAAGCCCATCTCCACAGCAGGATACTGAAAATATTTCAGAGAATAAAGAACATTTCAATTATAGGCCATATGCGTAATATTATCGTGCTGTGCTAGCCAGGTTGAAATTAGCTTCCCATTTTTCATCTTCTTCACAACCTACACAAAATCATCTAATCCACTAGGATTTCTACATGCCACTGTAGAAATCTGTGAACTTTCCATCCGAAGAAGTCTGGGTTTGAATGAGAAGGACAATTTATACAGTGCAATGTTCTTTCTCCTCCACTGATCTTGCACTGTTCAAGCAGATAAATTTTGGCCAGAAACAAATTGTGGAGAGTACTTCTCATGTTCTTTTTATTTTTTTTGATGGAGAAAGCAAAATACCTTTTAATAAGGATAAACTTTCCAAAACTTGTGTTGAGGTGGTTTTGTTTTTTTTTTTTTTAATGTTTAGTAAAGGTCAGTGGGACAAAGTCAGGACCATGGCTTTCCATGTATTGAATTAAAATACAACAGAACCATACAGACTCTGAGTTTCTCCAAGACTGAAGAATTATATTTATTTTTCCTTAGGCTTTCTTATTGCACCAGAGAATGGTTTTCAGAGAACATATCTTGCCATTCTAATAATTTTGTTTGCATATATACATAATTTATTTTTTAAAAGTCTTTATTTTCTTTGACTCAGCATATTTTAATAGTAGCCTGATGCACAACCTGCAAGTTTACTTCATTTGTTTTGCTGAATAAAGTTCTCCAAATGGCTAGAGAAAAAGAAGAAAATACTCCTTATGAGTACTGTTACTACTAAGAACATAAGAGGAATCTGGATCACAATTTAGGGGCAAGGATAACTGTAGTGCATCATTCACAGTTTGAGGAAAGCAACTTTAGTGTTCATTCAGCCTTGTTTGCTGAGTTGCTTCTTAGTTTGAGAAATAACAAGGGGGAAAATGGCAAACTCAGTAAAGTCATCTTATATTTAGGTTTTCTACTGGCTAGCTTGCAACACCTACCTTGTGTATGCTTACTAATTTTGAAGACATACTTTTTTCCTTCCATGATTCCCTGAGAAAAATAGTGATCCAGTTTGAAAATTTGGAGTTAGATCAGTTACACTGTACCATTTGATGAAATTTAAGCAATTATGTTACTCTGAATTCCAAAACACCCAAAAGCATCCCCTGAAAAACTTAACTGAAATTCTCACCAACATCCCCAAAACTATTAGTGTAACTAACTTTGTATCATTTTTGCTGATGTCACAAAATTTAATGATTAAAGACATTGTGCAGAAATGTTGTTTTAACATTCACACCTACATTATTTTGGACTAGATTCCCATTTTTACTTAAATTAGTCTGTGTTTGTAATATGGCTAAAATGTACAAGTAGTTCAAATTTATAAACGTCAATTAATAGCAGTATCTTTTTGCTACCAGCACACTTTCTGCAAGTGATTTCCTGGCATTGATATGCAGCACATATGCTTCTACTAAGAATAACTAAGAAACAATCTGCCTAGAAATTATCTACCCCTGGCTCTATAAAGCACTGTTCATCTATACTACCAAAAACGACAGCTGGTTCTAGCCTATTTACAAAAAAAACCCCAAACCCCAAGCCCACTATTTTCATTACTGTTGCTGTCATCATGCAGACACTTAAAAGAATGCAAATGGTATCAAAGAACCAATTTATCATAACCATTCCTGTAAGGAAATGCTATAATCTTATATAATTTTATGTAAACTACATGATAAAACATGTAACAAAACCAGTACTTATATCCACTGCTGACTTTATAAATAAGTACACTGTACTCATCTATCACATGTATGCTTTACAACAAAAAAGCCATCTGCTCTCTATCACAATACTGTTATATATTTTTGGAGCCAGTGACATGCAGATGTCTCCCCGCCATTAAACTGGCTTCCATGTTTTGGACCCACATTGTGGGCCTTGATAGATGTTTGCTGCCTTACGTAAAGTACCCACTTTTCCACTGGTTAACTTCTCTACTGAGTAAATTACTGACCCTAGAGCTGTATACAAACCAATCATATCATCATCATAGCAGCCTGTTTCCTGCTAGCAAGTCACAAACAGTGTAGATAGGTAAGGCATAAATAAAGCAGCCTGTGGACACCGCAGTTCATTTTTCTTTGGCTGTGGAGTGCTAAGGCTTGGACAACAGGCCCAAGCCAGAGCTGACCTATAGATGAATCCTGGATATTTCATAACTGATAACCACTGTGCTAGTAGATATTGTACTAAGTTATAACAAACCACCTATGCTGATGTAAAAAGTGCTAAAGCATTGAAATACTGCAGCCTGAACAACAGGCCCCAAGCTGAAGCTGCTGACTTAGCATGTAATCAGTAACAAAGTGTGTAAACTCGCTAGTGAAAGATGCGGCCTTGAATATAATCAGTAGTGAGGACGAAATGCTGAGAGAATGTATCCAACTTCCCTTGTTTAGCCTTGTTCAAGGCTGAGAACCCAAGTATCTGGCCTTGTTAGAAACTCCCTTGGTCTCCCCCCCTGAGCCCTGGCCAGGCTTCGGGTGGAATCCAACAGGAGAATGAAAACAGAAATTTTCTGCTCAAAACAAAGGTACCAGCTATTCTGGCCTGTCGATCTCTGGTATATAAGGCTGGGCCCGCTCACAGCGACTTTGTCAGCCTCACCTATGGGTGGCCGCACCGCGTAGGATTTCCCCCTTGCCGGGACAGGCTCCCCAAACCCTCGCTGTAACCGGGGCTGCCCAGCCACTGCAGGGCTGGGTGATGGGAACGTGTGCAAGTGGTGATGGGTCTTTCTTAATCACTGTTCTCTCTCTCATGTAGTAATGATTTGATGCATTACCCTGTATTCTCCTGTTTGCTGCTTTAAGTGCACTATTCTGTTTTTTCTTACTGCATGTTTTCTGTATTACACTGTTGCATTATTTGGTTATCACCAGTTAAATACGCCTGCTCTTTTCACTCCTGTGTCTGAGTTTAACTGGTATCCTTAATCAGCAAAACAGGTTGATATAAGAAAACTCACTTGAATTCCAGTTTTGGACTTTCAAAGGAATGAGACTGAGAAACATGTCCGTTACTTTCTCCCATTCGTACCTCAAATATAGAAGCATTTATTGGGCCAGGGAGACAAATAGAATACTTGACATAATGAAGTGCCTATGTTAGATGTAGACATCTTAGATCTGAGTCCCTACTACAGTGATAATTAATTATAAAAATGGAAACCACTTCTACAGGAACAACAAGGAGACATTTGCTTTGTATCTACTCCACTGTTCAGAAGATTTCCTGAAGAGGCAAATTGTTCTCAAAATCAGGCAGATAAGGATGTGAGCATACATTTCTGCCTCCTTACATAAACATACAGAAGCAGACAAAAAATGGGGGGAAAAGAAAAAATGAGCAGGTAAAACTTTCTGTCCATGTTCAGCATGAAATAGGACTGACATGGCATAGAGGAGAGACTTGTTCCTCTTGGCTGTCTAGGATCAAAGAATGGACTTGGCTACTCTAGAAGGCAATTCAGCGCACCTTTCAAAGGAATGAGACTGAAAAACAGCTTTAAATCACCGTCTCTCCTCTTGCTGTCTAAACCTAAATTAAGCACGTAAAGTAATACTGCCCTTACCTGACAGTATTAGGCAGTATGACAAGCTTGGAGAGCAAAGCAGTAAAACCACAGGCAATGTTTAAAGAGAATAATTTTACCCATAACATCTATTGTCTCTTTTTCTCACCTTTTTTTTTTTTCTAAATTTAGAAATAGATACTGCAACAGTCACACGCTGATGAACGACTATATTTAGACCTCCTCACCTCTAACGTCTGCTGTGGTACACCTCATTTTGGAATTTTTGAGGTGTACCTCTTTCCTCACCTGAAGAAATTACTTTTGCATAGATTGTCTTGATATTAATTATCTTGAAGCAAACAATATGATGGCAAATATAAAACACAGAAGATCTATTTCTTTGTGTGAAGAGTTACATGGATTATTAGTAGGAAGAATGTTAGCATAAAAGGTGGGACTCAGTGTAAATATCTAAAAGCTGTAAATATGCATTTAAGTCATCATCCTAGGCTCCCTTTATAGCTAGGAGAGTGACTCCTACATTAGATGCCCAGGGAAAGATTTACTTGTCATAACACAGGTGTCTACTGTCACTTTTGGCACTTCAGGTTACCAGGCTGCATATCACAGGGGCATGGGTGTCCTACCTATCCTGCATTTCATCGTCCAAGTGCATACAGATATTTGGATCTCAAGATGCCCAAGATACCTATTTTGGAGAAACTGATTCTTTCTTTTTGTTGACAGTGAGATGAATTGCCAGATAAAGACATCTATTTCTATCCATTGATTATGAAGTAAATCTATGGTAATCTCTTTTGAGCTAGATGCCCAACTTTCAGATGCCTAAGTGAGGGCAGAAGAATCTTCATGAACCTTTGGCATGAAATAATGAAGTCAAATGAGCATAAAGAAATGGTGCACTGTGTTTTTATATGCACTACTAGAAGAAAATATTATGATCAATAATGTGGCTTTTTTATTTCATTGGAGATGTATCTACTGCATTTTGAGAGGTCATAACAATCTCTTTTCTCAACAGCTTCCAGAACCATTTCCAAAATGCTAGTATGGTGTTTTGTAATGTATTTTGACATTGTGATGGATATAAATGAAGTTTGGGGTTTCTTTTACCTTATCTCTAGTTAACATATAGAAGACTACCTTATTTCTAGTTAACATACAGAAGGTTACTGTTATACTTTTTCTAATTGAAAGTCACAGAATAATACAATAATTTATTCAACAACAATTGCATGCAACAACCTCATATTATGGATTTTTCAATTTATTTCACTAGGTGACAAAAGTACTTTTCTGTGTTAACTTTGCTTTTTTCAGTCTCGAGGTTACAAAATTCTTAACCTTGGATTTTATCTCAGCAGTATTGACTACTTTAGTGAATATTTCATTGCCACTTGCATAGGTGTTCTGTTCATTATAGCAGAGTCTCACACTATAGGCAGGTCAAAGAACATATATATGCACAGATATTGAGAAATGAAGTTGTCAGCATCATTCAGTATGTCGCATAAATATTTCTCTTAAGAATTATATTCTGCTTGGTGGAGTTTTATATTTGTATTCATAAGTATGTCCCTTTTCTGATAAAAAACAAGATTATATAAATTCTGTTTTTCCCCCAGTGCCTGCAAAACATTCTTATTCTGTGGTGCTATTTTCAGTTTCTCTGTCATGTACTTCTTTTACTATTTTCTGATTCTCACCAATGTTTATTCCCTATTTTAAATTACTTTTTACCACTCTGATGCACAAACCTAGGCTTGCTGCATACTTTCTGTGGACTGCTCCCGTTCTTTCAATCTCTGCAAGAACCTCAACTTTAATTAAAGTGAAATATTAAAAAAGTCAATATTTACAAAAATGGTCTAGGTTCTGCATTTCAGGATTTATACCATATTCGTTTTGTTAAAGGAAACTAACATTGTAGTGGCTGTTCTGATGCCACATTGCTAAGTATATATAATTCATAGTAATTGCTATAAAAATAGCTGATGTTTGTCCATACACAGTGAGGTTAGATTAGAGAGAAAGGATATCACTCCAATTGTGCAATCAGACCTCCCAAAAACACCTTATAGTTTTCTGCTCTCTTTAGATGGTCAGGTGGATTGGATTTATCTCAATTAAACCTTTCTGAAAGTTCTTTACCTAGTACAAACAGTGCTCCTGATGGCATTCTGTGGCCTCCTCTCTTAACTCAGAAGAATGGGGACAATTTCACAGAATCACAGAATCGTTTATGTTGGAAAGGACCTTGAAGATGATCTAGTACAACCATTCACCTAACAATGACAGTTCCCAGCTACACCATATCCTTAAGCACTAAATCGACCCTACTTTTAAACACCTCCAGCTATGGGGACTCCAACACCTCCCTGGACAGTCAATTCCAACACCCAACAACCGGTTCTGTAAAGAAATACTTCCTAATACCCAGTCTGAACCTTTCCTGGCACAACTTGAGGCCATTACCTCTTGTTCTGTCGCTTACAACTAGGTCAAAGAGACTCATCCCCAGCTCTCTGCACCCTCCTTTCAGGCAGCTGTAGAGGGCGATGAGGTCTCCCCTCAGCCTCCTCTTCTCCAGACTAAACACCCCCAGTTCCCTCAGCCGCTCCCCGTACGACCTGTGCTCCAGACCCTGCACCAGCTCCGTTGCCCTTCTCTGGACACGCTCGAGTCATTCAATGTCCTTTTTGTAGTGAGGGGCCCAAAACTGAACACAGGAATCGAGGGGCGGCCTCACCAGTGCTGACTCCAGGGGTCAGATCCCTTCCCTGTCCCTGCTGGCCACGCTATTGCTGACACAAGCCAGGATGCCATTGGCCTTCTTGGCCCCCTGGGCACACTGCTGGCTCCTGTTCAG